>NC_048219.1:115775731-115793231 GCF_002007445.2 Ailuropoda melanoleuca
GACGCCGGGCGCTGGCTCGGCCGGGGGATCGGGACCGGGCGGGGCGGGGGGCCGGGGTGCGTGTTCTCGGGCAGGGGAGCGCGGGGCCCGACGGAGGGCCCCGCGGCCCAGCCGGGCGACCTCGAGCCCCCAGCCTGCGGCGCGGGGCCAGACCCGACTGAGAGCGGAAGAACCGAGAGGCAGGGAGGGAAGGAGAAAAGAGGTAGCAAACCCCAGACAAGGAATCCTTAATTACAGATTAAAGGCGAGCAAAACCGTACACATTTTCCATGTGTCAGCTGACGGCCGCGACAAAAGGAAACACAGAACGCTGAGGGGGGAAATGGCCCCTCTCGGCCCCCCCCTTTTTTATCTGTGCAAATGTAAAATGCATTAGGTAGTGACTCTGGGTAGGTGGTGCCTGGGGCCAAATCGCAGCTGCACGTTCCAGTAGGAGGACAGCTCGCTGATGCACCCAGAGGTCTGGGGAACCTCTCACAAAAAAACGGACTATAAATACTCCGCTCGAGCACATCTTGCTTCTTCAAAACTCCATTACTCATACTTTTTAAGTTTTAAAATTTGGTGCTTAGAGTGTTGCAATTCATTATCTTCAGTGAAATCCTATTGTGCACGCGCGCGCGCACACAGACTCACACACATTTTGTTTTTCAGTTTTGTAGATTCCTTTTTCATTTTCATTTTTTTTTTTCTGGCCTGTTATCACAGCATTAGAAATCCAGGGGAAAAGCCAAGCCGATTGAAAGCCAGGGAACAGAGCAGCAAGCACCAGAGAGCACGAGTTCCCCACCATAGCCCTGCAGCTCAAGAGGAAAAAGGAAAAAGGTGTGTGCTTTGATGACTTTCCTTTTAACTATATCACAAAACACCCTGTCCCTGGGATTTAAGTCAGCGGTTCGCCTCCACAATATCCTGAATTCTCCATAGATGGAAAAGTGTTCCAAACTGACCACTACAAACCTCTAGTTCTGGGCCCTCATTTTTAACCCTAGAGTTAGATGGCCTTTGAGGGTCACCCTGAGCCATCATGCAATGTCCTCTTCTGTTTTCTCCGTCTTGTTTCCAGGCCAGCTTTAGAAAGAGAAGACTTCACCTCTTTGAGAGTAATCTATTACTGAGAGAATTGATGCAGAAGGTGGAAGGCAACCACCTTGTTTGGTCATTTTAGGGATCTTCCTTTTTGTAGATGATAGTTCCCCATTTTTCATTTGTATTTTTCACCAGTGTCATTTTCCCTACCGCATTTTATAAAATTTTTTTTTCAAAGTGCCTTTTCATGTGGTTCCAGTGTAGTGATTTGCCCACACCCCAAATCACGCTATCTGCATTCAGGACCAGTAGCTGCATATCAGTAATTCTTAAATTCCTCCTGATCCATATTTCCAACTGAAATTCCTAACGTTATTGGCTGGGCAAAAGCTTGAACCCAGAACCTTTGTGGACTGGTTGCCAGCCACGTGACAGCAGCGTTACACTCGGGGGATAGGAACACAATTAAGTTTCTGCCTTGGTCTCTTCCGTTGTAGAAAGCAGAGAGCCTTCCTTATTTCCCACCTTCCCCAGAAGTGTTAGTAAATTAGCAGATTAATAAATTGATATAAATCACACTAGATTCCAAGCCCATCTCCTCTTCTGATACCTATTTAGGAAACTTTAAAAATCTCCTGCAAGCTTCTAGACCTTCTCTGATTTGGCTCTACCCTCCCCACTTTTTGACTTTATCGTTCAGAAAAATAAATAAGGTGAAAGGGCAAATTAGGAGTTTCTCTTTCCTTACAGCTTCCCAGGATTTGAGAGAATCATCCTGTTTTAGGCCAGTTGTTGTTAGTTCATGTTTTTACCACCCACCAAAGAACAGCACAGGATTAAGTTTGTATTAATAAATGATGTTCATGACTAGGTTTCTAAATGCCAGAGCTATGATTTATTTTTTTAGATGGGTGGAGAAAGGAGAGCAGCAATAAACTAGCCCCTAAGTCACTCAAAATCCTTGGCTTGACGCATCTCTGTGGATGTTTTTGTCTTTTTTTTTTTTTTTTTTGTATGTACCTCTCATTTTCCTTTGAGTTCTATCATAATGAACTAAATATTCTGTAGACTATTTACCTTTGTCCATAGCTTCAAACCCTGTATTTATTTTAGTTAAATTTATAAAGAAGTATTTTATGTTCCCCCTTTCTACTTTCTGACTGCTTATAATTGTCCCTATTTATCCCTCCACCCCATTAGGAATTTCACAATAAAACCCTGCACCAAATAAATTAAAATCTGCAACTTCAGACACCCAAAGAAGAGGACATTAATCCACTTAGTAAAATACCCAAACCTCCCCCTCTCAATTTCAGCTCTTCTTAATGTAACATTTAGTAATTGCAGCTGGCTCCTTAGACTTTCCTCCCTCCCTTTCATTCTGAATCATATTGGCCTTGTTTAACCTTCATTTCCTTTCCTACCCCCCACATTTGTCCACGTACTTTTCTTTGACCATGTTTGTCTTTCTTTTGCTGCCCGGATTGAAAGCAATAAATAGAGCTTTCTAAGAGCGTAATACCTTCTGTTAAAATCCCATTCTACCTCCCCATTCACTATTAATGCTTTGTACAATTTTTATGTATCCTTCAGTTGTGTAGTTACTGCTCTATATTTTTCTGATTGATCATTAAGTTATGCTGGCTTTTGAGAATTGCCTTCATAATCCTGAAGTAAAGGCTTTTTACTTGGCATGCTCTTTGCCTTTGGAATGCCTTTCCTGGCAAGGACAGGCATTTCGGTTTGACTATGATTCTTAAGTTACAATTCAAGGCTAATTTGTTCAGTTAGGCTTCTACTACAAGCAGCTCTGGTTCTCACTGTTAAGTGCTCCAGGAGGTTGCCTAGTTGAAGGGTGTGTTGTAAGTACCAGATGTAATATACTTATATTGTACTTGATTATCAGTTTTCAAAAACAGCTGCATGCTTTGATATCTGTGTAAGGAAATATCAGAAGATAATATACCATTGGTATTTATTACTCTATAATTAAGGATGTGTCAGTGTTTCCCTTTAAAAAAAAACCCCTATTTTCAGAAATTCATATCTCAGGCATAAATTTCCCTATGAATTACAGTCTAATACCATATTAGAAGTATCTTCTTTTTAAGTTATCCCTCCCCTTCCTTTTCTTTCCGGGGAAATACATTTCAGGATGTAATTTCTGGGTTATCTGGGATGAGAGAGAAGCACTCCCTTTGCTGCACAATTAAAGGTGCTTCTGCCGCCCATGCCACCTGCTCCCTCTATCCTAGACCCTTGGCACCAGGTGAGATCGTGGGGGCTGCCTCTGGATGAAGGGCCAGCCTTCTGTCTATGCGGGTAAGTAACTTCATCATTGTATGACGCAAAAGGCAACAGAGAAGGCTCGGCTGTCCAGAAGTACCACATGTGACATGGAGTTTGAAATTTTAGTACCAGGAATGAATTCTTGTATATTCCTCCCCTTGTGGCCTCTTAGAATCCAAATGCGACCAGGGGTAACATGAAACAAATCGATAGAAAGGTACTGGCAATTTATTAATCCATATTCATTCTGCTAGTAAGAGAAGCAGGAGGAGGAAGGAGGGGAAGAAGATGGAGAGAGAGAGATTTGCCCCTTCCCCTCCTTTAAGGGATGGTGGCCTTGAGCAATTGGACTGACCATGGCCTTCTGCACAAGATTGTTCTAGACCTGGGTCTACCACCACAGGACCCGCAGCAACTCAGCTTCTCGTTAGGGCCTCAGTTGCCCCACAGGTTTCAAAAACAAATGCTTACCAGGAGGGCCAGGAAAGTTACCTTAAATGTATAAATGCACCTGAGTGTAAAGACCACAGGGAGTAGCAGGCCTATGATGGATGTTGGGGCTGAATGCCTTCCCACAGGCAGAATGATAGTAATAATAAAGACACTGAAAACGTCAGCCTCACTACATGGTCTCTCACGCCCCTTTTAAGACCAACCATGTGGGCCACAAAGCAGCCCCCTGCTACTCTCTGCACTCGCTTGCCTAGGGGTCCAATAGCCATGCACACTGACCCTGGTGCTTACTGAAAGACACATAGGTGACAATGACAGCGTCCCATACAGGGGAAGGCTTACGCAAAAAGTCTCTGTTTCTACAACATGGTCTGGCTCCTAAATATGCCCTTATATGATCCCTTGATTTTCTTATTTGTGAAATGATAATGGAAATACTAAATTTTCAAATATAAAGGACTTCACATTCCTTGAGAAAAGTATCACACAAGTATTTCCAGAAATCACTTCCAACACACCACCTTAGGTCTGCTATTTAAATGCAGTAACTGATAGAGTAACATAAGCATCTTAAATCATCTCCCATGAATCATCAGTTCCTTATATCAATTTATGAGAATAATTATGAACTTGTCTTAAGGTTGAAACTCATAACCATAGAGCTGCAACAGAGAAAGTCGGAATCACTTAGGTAATGGCAATGGGAAGACACTGACCCCAAATTCCACGGTAGGAAAACAGGCTGTAGAGTGACTGAGGATCCTTGTCCCCGAAGTCGTATGAACCCCCTATGCAGCTAGGGAATTTTAAAGATAGGGGAGGGAGAGCTCCTTCTCATGGATTGCAATGAAGGACAGAGTCCACAGCTGACCCTGTCTTGAAGAGGAAAAGGAACAGGAAAGGAACCAGTATGGGAGATGGCTGGTGTGGTCAGGAGCTCAGGTAACTCTGTGCTCTACCACACAGCTCTGAATTTTCCAAGATATGAAGACTGGCTCATGTAACAACTTCCTTTATCTTCCTCTCACTATCTTTCAAAAGGGAGTTTACAGAACTATGGTTTTCCATGTTGGGTTTGTAATGTTACAGGAATTAGTAAGAAATGGTGGTCAGCAGCCCCAGGAAAAAGGGACCCATGGACCATCACGTCAGACTTTCTCAAAGTATGATTTGTTTCAGGATCAAGGTTAAGTCCTTGGCTCCTGGTAAGGGGAGGAAAGTCTTCTTGTGCAAAACTGGCAGTTAGGGCAGTTTCTTCCACTGTCTGAAGGGAAATGCTTCTCTGATTGGATCAATAGTTTGAGTTAAGAAATGTTAAGGAAGGCATGGTAGCAAACTAACTGATTTATAGCTCCTATCAGAAGTCATATCCAATAATAACACTCAAGACACATAAAAAGTCACAAAGAGTACGAATAGCCTTTGGATACTATGACCCAACTTCAGAAGTAAGCCACTAGCCACCGAGTGAATATGCCTTTCCCTGTGACATGTCTGTGCTTTGTACCATCACTCCTCTGACTTAACAATTATTGTACATTTGGTGTAAATCCCCATGGTTTTTGTGTTTTATATTTTAATCGCCAATATACATAGCTTTGAGCTGCATGTAGAATTGTCTGAATGTTTTAAAACTTTCCCAGTTACATTTTAATGAACAGCTCTGAAGGGAGGGTGTATTATAGAAGCATTAGTTGTCCCGTAATCTCAGTTCAAATTTTAAAATGAAACATGTCAGTGGTTTATAATATACTCTCTTCATTGTTAAGTATCAAATCTGATATTAAAGGCCACCCAATTTTCCACTGAAACAGAAAGGCACTTAGGGTGATACTTGTCAATAGTCAATAGAAGAATAACTCATGGAATATGTCAACATTAAAAGACAGCAGCATGGACTATCATTTGAAAACTGATTCTATCACCCACAGAAAGTATCTTGAGACTTAACTGAAAATTTTATCGTGGCTCATAATATTTCTGGGTAGCAGATGCTTTCTCAAAAACAGATTTTACTTTTAAAAATATCAAATATAATTAACACCTTCAACATAAAATGAAATCTTTGCTTCCAGATGCATTTCAAGGTGTTGAAATGAATCTGTGCAGCCCTCTATGGCTGTGAGTTTCCATCGACTTACTGATTCTGCTGCCATCTTTATGTGGCATGTCTGAAGACTGGAGAATCAGAGCAGGGTGGGTAAACCCGCCATATCTGAAGGATGCTTATTAAACCACAAGCTTTTATGACAGAGGTCTTTTGACCTATTCCTGATCAACGTGGTATTAATGAATAGGTTAAGAGCTAGGTGCTCTGCTATACAGTACAGAAACAACTAGCCAGAAACACAGATTAGGTAAGTTCATGGCAAGCATCCTGGACACCGTACCAAGGTCTTGATCCTGAGTAGACTTTTAAAGATATTTAAACTTGAAATTGGCTTAGTGATTTATTTTAAAAGAAAAGAATGAACAGAACTGGATGTTTCAAAAAAGAAAGATCGAAATTTTCAACAACTATATTAAGAAATAATGGGAGAGTTTGATCTCTTTACTCAAAGTAAGGGAAATAGGAATTAAAAAGTCAACTTGTATTCGCAATTATCCTGTGACTTCAGTGAAGTATGGGTTAACTTAGTAACATGGATTTGAGAAGCACACAACACACGCAGACCCACAGATGCACACACGCTTCAAGTTTTCAAATGTTAAGAATTACACATTTACAAAACTTTTTATTGTTTATATGCACTAATACCAAGTCTGACAGCATAGTTTTACGAAGTGACAACTTTAATGTAAATTTTTATTCTAGAAGGAATACTGGGTACAGCTAAAGACAAAAGCTGATTTGCATTTATGGGTATAGGGGAAAAAACCCCTCCATACACAGGTAACTTTCAACTATGTCTATGATAAAATGGGAGCCCGTTATTTTCAGGACAGTAAAACACAGTAAATGAAACACTGTTTCTTGGCTGTGAGATTATACTTAATTATTTCGAGAAGACATCACTGTGACATGGCATCCTTCTGACTGAAGCAAGTTTACTGGTGTAGTTCACTTCATTATATGAAAAACCCTGCCCAAAGTGTCTAAGAACCTCTTAAGGTATATTTATACCTTAACTTTTACACTCAAAAGGAGCACACCTGATAGATTCCGAGTTCCCCAGTCTCAGACCGGAAGGGACTTCTGAAATAATCCCCGTGCCCTTTGTTTTATGGGTGAGGAGGTAATCTGTTCAGTGATTTCCCCACAATTGATGGGACTCGAAGCCAGTGCTGTGATGTCCCATCATGCGTTAAGGATCTCACAGTGGTTAGGGAGAGGACTGTCTGCAAAGATAGGACTGCTTGTTTCTGCTTCTTATTCTTCCTGCTTTTCAATTCCCAGGCCTGATGGATTCTGAATTCCCGGCCGCCTTTGATCTGCAAGACTGCCTCTATCCTGAGGGCTCGATCTGGCTCCTGGAGCTTGATCTTGTTCTTGCTGATGACTTTGCTACCTGTCCAATGGGCCCTACTGGACTTCTGAATCATTGCCTGCTCTGTCTTGGGTGCCTGCTAGACCACTCAATCCTTCTAGAAGCCAGAAGGCCACGCTTGGCCCTTGTGTACCCTCCGCTCCCGGGCTGTTCCTCACTCTGCAGTGTATAAAAGTTATTCCTTTCAAAAGCTAGGAAAGTTACAGTTTACCTGTCAGTAAACAGAAGATGGTTTATCAACAGACTTTACCTTAATGACTACAAATGTTTACCTCCTGCTTTCCAGAATGCAAAGAAAATCTTGGAAATGTCATAATATCTTACAAACATTTGCAAAACAGATCCTTGTACATCCGGAAAAGAAACAATTGTATTCGTTGTCTCTGACACAAGGAAAGTGTTCAGTGAGAAACATACAGATAGATGTACACTCTTACACATACTGAGATATGCTAATTAAAAACTGCAGTAGGCACTTTATTAAAAATTTATTTTACAATCTAGCTGTTCAAAACATCTTTATATCAACAAATACAGCAGCTTGATTATTGGAATCATAAGCGATTTATCTTGAAAAGATTATATTTGTAGCTGGATGCAAATATTTTTGAGGAGTATTTATATCAAAATTACTGTTTTAGTAGAAGTATTTTGATTTCCCTATTTTTACCCCAGGAAAAAAATTAAAACAAGTATCTCAGTGTTCATTTTATGGGCAAGATGGCCCCACTTGGTGTGTTTCCCACATTTGTCCAAATTACAGCTGTTTATCTCGCAACTTTAAAATAAATTAAACGCAAATGTAACTCTGTGAATCATGGGAATACCTGCCAGACCCCTTATGAATACCTTCACTTAAAAACCCCTGTGCCAGAGAGTCATTAATTTGCTAAAATAAAAGCGCTAAAGCAGCCCTTTGCCCACAAACAATTCTGAGATGGCTGCCCAATTAGTCTGGTAGCATTCTGATCCTCCGTTCAGACCCCGTGGCCCTCTGAGGACACAAGAAGGCTCCGATGATAACCTGGCAACCTAGGTAGAAACACAGCCAAGTGCGAGCTTTTGAAGCTGCAGTTTGGCTGCCATCGTGTCGGCAAAAAGAAAGAATTCAGGCACCATGTCATCCAGTACAAAGGATAAAAACGGATTCAACCGGAAATTCAATGTGGCACCACATATGGGATACATGAGTGCGGTTATACAACAGGCCACATATTTTTTTTGAACAGTCTCCTCCATGTGATGCTGAGGACATGTGTAACCATCATAACGTCTCTAGGAATCTGTATTTAATTTGAGTTGGGGTGGTGGCAGGGATGGGAGATCTGAAGCCGCCACAGGTTTGTGGCAGATGGCTCTGTGTCAGCTATGACAAGCAGCCAGGCTCAGCTTCCTCTGCAGACTTTCTTTCTCTCTGATCAGGTAAATATGGGCACACTCTGGAAAGTTCTACAGATTCTGCCTTAGGCTGCAAGTTTGTGACTTAGCCCCATCTGTCACAAATCTTCCCTAGGTTCTGTTGTAAGCAGAGACCTGAATTTACCATGTAGGGCTGCCCAAGAAAAAGGAGTCGTTTCACCCTGTGAGGGGGAGGGAGAGAAGAGAAAGCAAGGAAGAATCATTAACAACCGAAAGACGAAAGTATGCTCGAAATTCATATTGCAGATTTGCATAACTTACGTCAATTAGACTTCAAAAAGCCACCAAGTAAATGGTTCTCGAGTTTCATCAACTCAGGAAATCCCAGTTTCTGATTGGTTTGAAGTGGAACTGTCTTTTCAACCGTAGGGGAAAGCTCCCGATTTTTCGCCAATGGGTGCATTCCACTGCACACAGATTTCCTGCTTTATGTTATGGATGACGGCTATTCAAAGTTTATCATCCAACTTTTAACTTTTATAAACACAAGATACACAACACTCTTAACCCACGCATTTGCTGATGTGAGTTTCACTTTTAAGTGGTTAAGGCACGAGAGAAATGCCATTACTACTATGTGAAATGTATAAAGCCCTTCGAGTTTACAAATTTATTTGTGAAGAAAGAGAGAGGGAGAAGACCAGGGAGGAGGGAGAGAGGGAGGGAGAGAGACTGAGAAGTTGCCTGAAATTGTGCTGGTGCAGTTGAGAGATTTTTAGAAGTTCTAAAAATGTCACCAGTTTTTAAGTTTTCATTTTTAAGGAAAAAAGTAATGATTTTGGAGGAGTGTTAATACAAGTGAGCAACACCTTATTGACATCTAGAGTGTAAGCTCAAATTAAAAAGGGACTATAGAGTGACCAGTGTCTTGAAGGAAACTTAAAGTGGCTTGGCTGTGGTTCGGGGAGATTGAGCCCGATATAATTAAGACGACCACAACTGGCTTTTCTGGGCACTGACTCTGAACTGTAAGCGTAATCGTTGTTTGGAATCATTTTGAGGCAGAAATCTGAAAATTCTTCTCTCCTCCAATTAAGAGCAGGTTATAGAGGTTGCTAGAATGTTGCAGAATTTGAAGAGAACAGAATAAAAAGCAGCAGCTATCAGCCGAAAAATCTTAAGAAACTACAGGTCACTCTCAAAAGCACAGGGGAGAAGGCATCTTCTTTTGCACACAAAATATCGCACAATTTGTAAATAAAAGGAAATGAGAAATAGGATGGGAATGAAGATCTATCCCGTTCGTCTGGGCGGTATTTACTTCACACAAGTGCCCCATTTGTGCCCTGTGCTCTTTTCAATCTGGTAACAAGGTAATGTCCATAATTTTTTCTCTGAAGCATTTTAAAAGATAATGATGAGAAGTTTGTAAAAACAGGAGGCACTGATCTCAAAAAGTTGTTGGGAATTTTCAGTAAGTAAATTCACAGAGTAAAAATGAGGCAAAAATACAACTTCATGGTATTAGACTTGTTTGGGTTGAAAAGGGAAAAGTATTGTTAGTGTAAGAAGTCAATCCTTGGCTAATTATTTTATGGTTACTTCTAGAATCTTGTGTTCAAGTTAGGTTTGGGAGTCACAAAAAGCTCTCTGTCGTGGATGAAATGAAACCTATTTTTAATCTCTGTGACAAATATGTGGCCAATGTGTCTGACCTACTCGGAAAAGGAAGTGTCCTGAAAGTACGAGAAAGCTGCAGTTAATGACTAAACTTAGATGTAAACTTTTTAAAGAAATGTTTAGATCTTTTAAATCAAGAAAATGGTTTTAGATTTTTAAAAAGATTAAGAAACATTTAATTTATGCATGCATTGGATTTCTTTAAGAAAGATCTTAAGAAAAGTGTGTGTGTGTCTATGTGTGTATTTGTGAGAGAGAGAGAGAGAGGGAAAGAGGGAGGGAGAACATACTTGCATGCATGTGAGGAATTTAAACATTTCAAATTTGAAACCACTTCAGGTGAGAAGTCATGGGCAACAGTGTTCTGTAGTAGAAAGAGTCACTTTAAGAAAAAAAAAAGTGTCCAATTCTGTTTCTGCTTTTCAGTTACTAGCATTCTGTTTTAAATCCTGCTTCAAGTTATAGCCCCCAAACTCTCACTCATATTGAAAGTATAATGTCTCATGTGAGAAGAAAGCCAAGTGTTAGTAGCCTTATTCTAGTCATTAAATTTCTAAGTGTGAATCCATATGAAAAATCCTATCCTAAAGTGAACCCTATGTGAAAAGCAGTTGAGATGATTTTAAAATGTAAACTTTTGACAAAAAAAGAGAGTAAGGTGTAAAAATGTAAAAGGAGCAAATTAAAGAATTCAGTGACATTCTATCCTTTTAGATCTTAGAAGCATATGTTTTATAAAAGCAAAACAGCACTGTCCAATGGAATAAGTCTAAAAAAAACCCCAACATTCTCGTTAAGTACACACAAAAGACTCTTCCATTGCATAAGAAAAGTAAGGGAAATACTGCCTTGGGGGAAATAATTCTCTTGTATTTAGTGAAGGCAAATGTCACCTGAAAATGTGTATTTATAAAACATAAGGTAGAAAAATATCATAGGTTGTTATGTCTTAATTAGAAAGTTTCAGAAGACATTCTTTTTCTGTTTTGGCTCTAAATCCTATTCCAATAACCAAACTAAACCTGTGGTCCTTCCTGTGGTTTTTACCAGTTTCTCCTGACAAATGCATCCTAAAGCTTGATTACTTATAATTCTTGGACTAATTTATTAATTTTAAGACTAATCTTTAGATAAAAATCATCAGGATTTACACATGGGGACACATCTGAATGTGTGTAACAGATTTATAAAAAAGAAATCCACAGTAGAAAATACATAAAAAAGAATCATACATATGAATTCTTATAAATGCTTACGCATAAAATTTGAATTTATAAAACTCTTTGAGATGGAGCACTTCAGGATGTACGGACCAAAAACATATGTAAAAAGCAATAGCAGGAAATAACATTTAAGGCAGAGGTTATCTTTAAGCTGTATGAGGAACCATTTGATGTAAGTGATGGCATTACCACTAAGCTGACATTGTTTCAGAGTTTTTCCATAAGTTGTTTGTAAAAGAAATAATCACAGCCATATTATATGGAGTAGCTGTATTAAAATATTTCAACCAGAAGTCTGTTTTCTTTTGTAACTCAAGGCAACTTGTTGCAGTAACTTCTGAAGTGGTTAAAAATTTGTCCATGAAGAGTAACAGAGATAATGAGGCCTAACCTGAAGCAATGTTAAAAACTGATACATTTTGATGGTGGAAATATCATTATAAATACTTCACGGAAAAAACATTTTCCTTCTTTTTTTGTATCTCTATGAGAGGACAGATGGTAATTAAACTGATAGGGGTGACCATTCCACAATATATGTCAAGTCATTATGCGGGAGGTTGTAAACTGACACCGCGATGACAGTGATATCTCAATGAAACTGAAAAAACAAACAGAACTACACCAAAAATTCACCAGGAGGGAAGAACAAAATTAGTGACTTGATGGTGAGCTCAGTGAAAAGATCTCTGTGTCATATATAGAAAAGGAATCCATTTGCATAAATACTTATGATTCTATTTCTTCGATTTCCACAATTTGCACATTGCGATAGCCTGTCACGTGGAAAACGACTGGAGTAACATTTTATATAAAGCAGACCACTACTGAACTTCCAACATTAGGAAATGTGGATGGAAACCTTGGAAAGCTGTTTTGTCTGTGAAGCTTCCCCTGTATACGGTACAATCGTATTGACTCAAGGAGTAATATTGGAGCCTGGAACTGTTCAGTCAGCATTTTAAACTATTATGAGCTACCTTCTGAACCATTGCCAAGTTAATAGACAATGAAAGATAATGAGCTTGAAATTGGGTGTTAAATTGCATTTTTGGTTCTCTCCCTTTTTCTTGAAGTTTAACTGTTTCCTGCAGAAACAAAGTCCTGTTTTGATGTATCACTATGTAAATATGTATTTTAGGCCATGAGAAGGGAAAGGAGAGAAAAAAAGGCAGCAAACTGTATTTCATGTAGGAAGGTTATACATTAACATAGGAAAATTAAAATATACTGGATTATAAAACTGCTAGATTGTAAACTATACTGAATTTATGTAAAATGAAGATGCTACATTCAAAGAATATAAAAAGGTATATTACTCATGGCCTAGAGCCACCTTCCAAAGTCGTAAAGCAGATTTATCCCAGTTCAATTACTTAAACTTTAAGCAGGGCCTCTTTGTGTTGTGATTTCAACAATGTAAAAGTCTTGATTCAAACGAGGAAAAAAAGATCATGAATGAGGGGACTTCATGATGATTCTGTTTAAAACTATTCTCCCTTTGCCTTTGCCATTCAGAGAGGAGACTGGCAGTCTCATTCTAAACAAACTGAGGATTTTTAGGTCATTTTACTAAACTGGACAAGGGAAGCATTTGGTTCTTGAAAATCATCTTCAAAGTAGTTAAAAAATGAACACCAAACTTCACGAATGTCATTCACCTGAATTTTTGAGGCCTGAAGATTTCATTATGATGGGAAGAAAGGCTTATCCCTCATTAGTATAATTGTGGAATCTTTCCTTTACTTCCTTTTAAACTAATGAGTTACATTAATCCAGGTTCATTTTTATAAGCCTCTTGGGGCTAAATGTAAAGGACAGTCATCTTAGAAAACAATAAATTAAAAAAAAAGCATGTACCCTGCATTAAGTGCACGTATTTCATAAGACCTAGGTTAATACAACTGGCATCCAGTTTAATTAATCCTTGTTAGTGTAACAACTAATATCCCTCCCTAGCATGTTTCCTTTAAACATTAGTATGTTAATTAAATGTTTTTTTTTAAAGATTTTTCTTTGTACTTCAATATGGCATTTATACCACGTAAATCTCTCCTCAATATCTACCTTATAAAGATGTTTTCTTATAATATCTGGTCTCTTGCAGAAATTCTGGAGCCTTTTTGAAAGCTGTTCAGGTGTAGAATACAGATATTCAGCTGCAGGAAAAACAGATACATTTTTAATGAAACAAAAACCTCAAAGCACACACTCGATATTAGTCACTTTACTAATTAAAAATGCATATTGCTCTGTGCTGCCTCGTGTTTTACATTATTTAAGCATGATTTTATAAGGTTACCTCAGCTCACAAGGATGTTTAATGCTAAATAAGACTGTGTCGTTGTGCTGTTTAGACATCTCCTTTGGGTGATTAAAATACATTATTCTAATGTAACACAATGCATATGTGATATATTTAGTGATGAGAATTTTTTTCAAAGAACTGGTACTATAGCCGTATGTACCCTGTAACAACAGTTGCATATTATTAACTAGTCAATTGTTTAAATAATTTGGTGTGACTTCCAGTCCTTGATTTTTCTCTGTGTATATCATTAAAAAAAATCTGTAAGCAATTGCAGCAACACTGACCTGCTTATAAAAATCCATCATTATGGGATGTGTATGCTAACAATGAAGAATGCTATTTGAAAACTTGCTTTTTTGTTATCTTAAAAGAACAGATGGTAAATATAAGCTTACTCCAATGTATTAAAACACATAAAATTTTCCTTAACACTAACATGTTGACTTGCCAAATAAACAATTGCTCCTGCCTAAGTTTATTTTCAAACTTTCTAATTTAGCATGAATCATGTATTAAATCTCAACAAAGATGAAAGTACATTAAAGCAGCTACCTGGAAATATTTCGGGATAAACCAAATCTTTGGGACAGAGTGGGTAACAACCACAATACACAGCTTCCAACCTAAAGGAATTTTAGAAAGAGGATAAAAAAATATATTAAAAAGGCATTAACTATCATAGCCAGAAAGTGGTTTTGTTTGCCTAAGTTAACAGTGTGAGCCCTGAGTTAACTGGGACGAGAAACATGGTCGGCAGTACAAGCCTTAAAGCCAAAGTTGCTCTTTTAATAGATTTATTGATCATATATGAATTTCATAGAACAGAACCAACAGCATATGTTTTGTTCACGGAATTAATCAAAGCGCAGCTCTGCATTTTTTTTTGTTGTTTTTAAAATACTATTTAACACATTTTATAATCAGCAGATAAACACATGTAACAACATGGTAAAGTATGGACAGCTTTTCTTAATAATGCTGCAAAGCCCCAGAATGTTCATTTTTCAAAAATGTTTAAATAAAACAGCAAATACTTAACTTTAACATTGTAGTCACAGAAATGATCGAGGCACTTTTAAAAGCATCAGAAAAAAAATTTACAATCTGTTGTGATGGGGCATTTTCATTTTAAACTCATGCTTCAAAATAATTTGTTATTTTCCAGAATGCAAAACTATTCTCCCTTTTACTGAAAAATTCTCATGAAGATTACCTTAATGAACATTTCACTTTCTTGGCCAAAAATTCAGCTCATTTCCCATTTTATCAGAAAAGAATACTTTTATTAGTTAACAAATCAACAAGAAAGTTTCACTTTGTGAAAGGATTTCCCCAAGGGACACCTATGGGAAGGTTTGTTTTTTTTTTTTTTTTTCCATGTCATAGTAGTAAGGGTTAAGCAGAGGGAAGGTATTGCATCTCAAAGGTTGTTAGCCCTGCATAATGGCTATTGATCTGACATATAATAAACCTTAAAGATACCACTGTAATTTCTGTTGGCTAGAAATTACACAGTGAAATTCAAAGCACTCTTTAAAATATGTTTATTTTATGAGAAACTTTGAATTGCATCCAAAATGTTGACCAAAGGCGGAATTTTATTTTGAACTGCAGATTTTTTTCAACCCAAGAATAATTTGAAGTTATGTCAATGTTTACCTTGTTTGTTTATAGTGACAAAGCACATGCAATTTAAGCTGTTTTTAAGTGGGTGATGTTTTCCCTATTTTATTATGTTGACTGAAATTAGTTTAAATGAAAAGTATTTACTTTGAGCTGCAAAGTTTGGAAAAATACTGAGTTCAAAGTTTTGCTTGAGAACTGATAGAAGTTACAAGGTAACACAGTGAAATCACAGGATCTAGTTACCAATTTTTAACCTCAAAACCCAAACTAATATCTAATATATTTTTTCTCTCTATACATACGGTATTGCATAAAATTCTTATCTCAAGCACAGCTATAAACTGCACTGTGACTGCATTATAAAACATCCACTAAAGTTTTGAGCACATAAACCAGTGATATTCTGTATGAACCAAGAGAAAATACACACTTTATCTGAAGACACTCAGTTTTAAAATGCTGTGCCAATCGAAAAGTAAATACATATGAACATTCTCTTATAATTACATAAAATCAAGAGTGAAGTCACAGACATTTCAGAAAGTGCACGTTATCTGCTTTTTAATAATGGATTTGAATTAGAGTGTTCTGTTCCCCGAAAGAAAACTGCAGGCCAAGTTACATTTTGAGTCATCATATGAGCACGTACTATGCCACCTCCAAAAACCTCTGCTAATTAAAATACAGTGAGATAGGAATGGCATTATTTGATTGAGGAGGGAAAAATTTACAAATTTTGGATTTCAACTTTTATTTGCAAATTATCTTATTTGTGGTTATATTTCTAATTCACCAAGAAAAAATAAAAACCAGCCACCACTTCTGGTATAATTTTGACTTATTAAATACTAAACCTCATTATATAGATTATTTAGATCAGAACTATGTTTTAAAATATATTGAATAGGCCAGGATGTTTTTAAAGAAATTTCTAAAATTCATTGCCATAAGTTTCTCATATTTTGTTATTTTGAAGAAAATGATCATCTCCCGACAATAATACAATTATTCACCATTTCAATTCTTATGCACTACCAGTTAAATAATAAATAGGGTTCCAATTGATCTATTGTTAAAATGACTAGCAAATGACCTTTTTATTCCAATTAACAAATCATCTGCTAAATCTATGAATCTTAATATTCAGATCTATTCACTTCAATTCATACAATTTATCTGCAAATAGTTGTTGGGCTTTTGATTCTAAATATAATTAGCTGATAATTTTGCTTGGCTGAATTACTTTTCTGGAGGGCCTGCAAAGGCTCTCAGTCGCATTATCTAGCAATAATGAATCTGATAGGTGAAATTTTTTACTGTAATGAGGATGAGACACAGTTGTGACACCTGAGTCTACTAATAACAGAAGACTGCTAATTATCGACAGCACTTTTTTGTGTGATGCAAGGAGGAAAAAAAATCCCTCATTATTAAAAAATAAAAAGTTACAATTATAAGTGACACCGGAGGAGAGTAAATAAAATGGAGTGATTAAAACATTGCTGCTTTAAGGGTGTTTTTAATTAAGTGGAAATGCTAATGTTGTCATACTTAGCAGATGGGATTAAAATTAGTTATTGTAAGTAACTCATATTTTATGTTATGGTTTCCACAGCATGTCTACAAGATCTAAGAAAGTGATACATTCCATAAGACATTTTAAAAATGAAATTCTCATACTCTTTACAACTCATAATAATGAACATCATGAATAAACTATTGAAAAAAATCCTGCCAAGGATTTTACCATAGTGACTTAACTAGCAAGGAATGTAGCCATAATGTACTGGACTGTTACAATCTCACTGATGGTATGTCTTTTGCTTTGCTGATTGTTGCATTCCGTATTTCATTCACACTCAACAAAAACAAAAGTTTGGTACTTGGGCATTTAGCCAACATCAAATGTGGTGTCAAGAAGGTAGGGCCTGGATACAAGGAAAGATCATGACCACCCACTAAGGTGATGTTCTAAACTAAAACAGAGGATGCATCATGTAACTGCAGATAAAAACCTAATTGCACACTTTCTCCTACTTTAT
>NC_048219.1:115798231-115919896 GCF_002007445.2 Ailuropoda melanoleuca
AGGTCCCTTCTAGTTCTCACCTCTTTTGGGTGACTTTATTTTATGGATAAGTAAGCAGAGGCTAGGAGAGAGGTGGCATGGCTGCTCAGTGGCAGAGCTGTAAGCAGACCCTGAGCCTTTTAAATTCCAGGATAGAATTCATTCCATTGTACCATGTATCTCTGATGGTTTCCATTTTACAAATGTAACAATTTAGGCCAGGAGAGCTATAGCTGGAAAAGATCGCTAGCTGGATCCAGATATTCCCTCCCTATTCTGCTGTGTCTGTCAAGAGACTCTGGGGCTGAAAAGACATTGCAGGAAACATGAATTTGCAAAAACAGGCAGGCCTTCTACCATAGACAAGGACTATTATTATTGAGGCACGTATTATTTGACCACACTGCACTCCAAATCATGACCATATCTGACTAGAGGAATTCAAAAGGATAAAATACCAAAACAAGGTGCACAAGTCATATTCTAAGACCTCCTATCTATCACCCTTCTGTCATACATACATGTACAGGCTTTTAAAATTAGGGTCTGTTTCTAGTTTCCTATTGGTTCATCAATGTCTTGATCTTTTCCCATTTGTTATTTAATTAATTTATCCATTTCCTTAAGTCTTCCCTGAGTGCACATATATCATAAACTTTGAGGACTCCTGTTTAGGAAAATGAAAGAGCATTTTTCTTCAGTCATGTTTTCATAGTTACAACTTTTGAGGACAATTTCTTGACAGACGTTTGGAAGCAAGGCATAGGATGAGTTCCCATGGGATACATTCTTTGACGTGAAGTCACCCAAACAAAGGGTTTGACTAAAAAAAAAAAATTTTACATTGCCATCATTATTCATGCAGATGATTCTCCATGAACTGGCTAGGCTTTGTTAGGATATGCCTTTACTTTTATTCTTGGGTCCATGTAACTGCTCTGTCCTATTCCCTGTATTTATACTACTTTGTAACAGGTAAAATTCGATTTTTTTCCTCAAAATTTGATTTAGTGTTGATTTCTTTGGGTATCATTATCTTTATTATTAGTTGTGTGACTTTGGGCAAATTATTTAACTTAGGCCTTTGTGTCTTCGCTCGTACATAGGGGACAGTAATTGTACCTACCGAGAGGACTGTTGTGATATCAAATGGACTATCAGAGTATAAGCCCCAGCCTTGCACTGGGCAAGGAGTAAGAGTTCAGTAAGTTACTGTACTTACACTATGTCGATGCTTCTGTATACCTTTATCTATAATGTATACGTAAAATCTATACTTGATTTCTTTCATGATTTTTTTTTTTTGTGCACTGTAGCTATTTATTTTACTTATTTTCTTGCTTTCACTAATAATATTACACTTTAGAGCTGGAGTAAGTATATTAATTTTTGTTATCCTAAGTTTGCTGGATATTAAATTTACATACAAATTGAGTTTACTTCTGAATTCTCTATTTTGTCTATTGTTCTACTTTTGAATATGTAAAGTACTCTTTTATTTATTTAAAAAAATTTTTTTTTCAAAGATTTTATTTATTTTTCTTTGTCGGACAGAGTACAAGCAAGGGGAGGGGCAGAAAGAGAGAGAGAAGCAGGCTCCCCACTGAGCAGGAAGCCCGAAGCAGGACTCAATCCCAGGACCCCAGGATCATGACCTGAGCTGAAGGCAGACGTTTAACCGATTGAGCCGTCCAGGCGTCTCTGTAAAGTACTCTTTTAAAAGTTATCACTCCATACATGTTCTGAATACGGTAGGGCGTGTTTCCCTTTGTTACTCCTTTGCTAGAGAATCCTTTGATATTCTGAGCATTTATTTATTTATTTTATACAAATTTTAGAAGTATGCTAGATATATAGTATCTTCTAGCTAGTATGCTAGAAGTATGTGAAGATACATAAAGTAATATTTTGGCATCTTTATTGGCATCTTGTTAAATTCATAAGTTATCTTAAGAGATATTGTCATTTTTATTACAGTATTTATTATTTCCTGTCAGGAGCATATATGTCCACACTTATAGAACCTTCCTTACTTTCCCATTATTTTTTGTTGTTTTCTTCGGCAAAGGACTAAGAGACAGAGATTTCTGTTTTAAATCATGTTCTTGGGAAACTAACTATATGCTTATTTATAAGAAACACGTGAAGGTGGTTCTGTCCACCTCAGATCCACGCTACTTAAATGGGGCCAACGTGGATCATTTTCCTCAGCTATAAATTTGGGATGCTAATATTCGTTTGAATGTCTACTACATTGCTGTAAGGGTTATCAAGTAATATATTAAAATTTTTTGAAAATGTTCCAATATAAACAAGGGCATGGTATAATGAAACAATTATAAAAACACTTTTGCTTCCCAGACAATAAGATTCTAGCGGGCAGGAACCACATTCTACTCTTGGTGTCCACAATATGGTGGCAGACCATGATAGGAGCTCGGTAAATACTTCTATGTTAGGGGAAAAAGTAGGTAGTAATAATATTACAAAAAACAAAAGGAGAAGGAAAGGTTTGAGGAACGGTATGCTCTAGAGAGAATGAGTTTATTTAATTTTACTGGCACACTTCTTTCATGTCATATGTAATAATCTTTTAATTCAACACTGATCCATATATTTATAAACTTTCCTTCTGCTGGGTTCCCCTTGTAGCAAAATTTTCCACCTTTATATTAATGTGGTATAAGCTATTTGCTTTCCTAGAAACTTTCTATTGCTTCCTTCCCCCCACCCCCCATAGTGTAGCTGCTCTTCTGAAAATGAAACCGTAGCTGGGAGTGAAAAGAGAGATGGGAGTGGAGGGAAATGTTATATAATCGTCCAACATTTGACTCCAGAACTAAGGAGCAGAAATATGCCAAGATCACAGTAATAACCATTGCCATGCCAGATACTAACCAGAAGTTTCTCACATACTGTTCTTAACCTCAAATTAAAGGTGAACCAGAAGGATTTCTATCTGCCAAAACTGTAGTTCAGGTTTTTACTTTCTTTGAAACCTTTCTGGTTCCCCAATGTCTAAAGCTAAAACTCCTTCTCACACCGTGTCTGCAGTCGGGAAAGAAGAGCCCTGCTGTAAGGCTTTGGCTGTTCACAGAAAAAAAATTTTTTTTTGTTTAGAATTATCATTTGTGGGAAATTTTGAAGTATACAAACACATTCCACTGACTTGATATCTTAAGCATTTGTGCTTTTTTTTTTTTTTTTTTAAACCATCAAGGGCTAACAATGTGACCCTGTCATGAGAACTGGTCAAAACTAAAATATTTGCATTGAGGAGCTGCTGGGTTTTTTGGTTCATTTGCAACATGGAGTCTGATGGATGCTTTATGTACCAGAATGATCTTTCAATTTTCTGAATTAAAAATAATTAAAATAATGTCAGAAATAAACTTTTAAGGTTCAGCATCATTAATATCTTCTTTGGATCCAAAATGCATTAAAGACTCACTCTACATACAAACTCTGAAGGGAAGTACGTGAATCATATAACAAAATCTGCCTGGTAGTTAAGAAAATACTTTCTCCCAAATTAATTGTGCTGAAATCTTCATTCTAACTCACTGAAGTGGGTAGGGCAGGTGTTTTTATTGTTGTATTTCTCATTCCCATCTCCCCCTTTGTATTGTACAGATGGATTAACTGAGGTTAACGGAGAAAGCTATAGGACTCAGTCCAAACCTGATCTTCTGACTTCAATTCCTATATATCAGAGTTTCTCAGTGTTGGCATTATTGACACTTTAGGTTGGATAACTCTTTGTTGTGGGGGGCTGTCCTGTGCATCGTCAGATGCTTAGCAGCAACTCTGACCTCTATACACTACCTGTGAGTAGCACCCTACCCCCCCACCCCCCGCAGCTGTAGCAACTAGGAGGTCTCTGGACGTTGTCATATGTCCCTTGGGGGTAGAGGACAAAACTACTCATGACTGTCACTATAACCTTTCCAAAATGCCAGGTCACCTGTAAGTGATAATTCACATCATTCCCACAGAGGTCAATTTGACTTCATATTACTCTGCCTTATGATACAAGGTTGCTAGATATATCTTCAGACACCAGCTAGGTTGTCTCCATGGAGAAGACTGTGGGGAGTAGTCTTAAATTTGTTAAGATTTCTTTACTCAATGGGGATAGGCTCCCTCAGATTAAAGCAGACATCTTGGACAGACTTGGTTTTCTCTCTGATGAGCCACAGATCATGATGCATATTAAGGAGCTATGGTGGTCAATAGTGCTATTCACCAAATATTTCTGTTCTTTCCCCATTCTGGGCCCAACTCAGGACTGCATTTCCTGCCCCCCCGCCCCCCGCCCTTATAGTTGTTCAGTGCTTTGCAACAAGTTCTGGCCAATGCGTTGAGTGGAACCTTGTGTCACTTTTAGGATAGAGCAGTAAATTGTTAATGGCAGGATCTCCTAGTTTTCTCTTCCATCTGGCATGGTTAACTGGCAACGTTTGAGATGGTGGTTGCTTGGGTGTCTCTGCAAGGCTGGGTCCCTGAATGACCAAAATGAGTAGAACACTACTGCCCACCTGTAATAAATGTAGCATGAGTAAGAAGAAAATCTTATGTTTCAAGCCACTGAGATTTTAAGGTTGTCTGCTAGTTTAGTAGAACTCAGCTTATTTTGACTGATATAAGGAGCTGAAAGATGAGAAAAAAACTGAAAAACAGATTTATGTTAAATCAAAGTCTCCTATATAAAATAGAAGATATAATATAAAGCCACTTAGACTTCCTTAAGTCTTAGGGTTCTCTATTTTCAGTCACTAACTCTCTAATACTTGAAAAGAGTTTCAATGTAGATTTCTACATACCTGATATGATATGTAAATTGTATTGTTCTCTATGCCAAACTCATTCTTTCATTCATTCAAATAATATGTATCGAACACTAAATATATCCAACTACTATCTGGGTATCTTTAAAACAAGGATGATGATGTGGGCTTCCATGTAGAATATTCAATGCTTTGGACCGACAAGGTTTGAAATGTGGTTTCATAATGGATGGGTGATATCAGGCAAGTGACTTAACCTCCTCACGCCTTACTTTTCTCAGCAGTAAAATGGAAATCACAAGAGTGAAGAGTAAGTGAGGAAATGCACCAAGAGCTTAGAACAGTACCTGGCACATGCTAAGTGTTCAAGAAATGGCAAGTTCTGATGTTTCTAAGGAATGTTCTAGTAAGTGATGAATCGAGCTCTGATATGGGATGACAAATTGCAAACATCCCAACACAGGTCTGCTTTATTCACTGTTTCATTCTAAATGTCTAGCATAGTGCTTGGCACAAAGAAGATATTTAAAAAACATTTACTGAATATGCACAGAAGCATATAGGGATGAGAAGACAGACTCCTCGGTTGACTCCTAACCTTGCCATTATCTCCTGCCTATCTCACCCACGCTGCCCAGCTCTGGGAACCTGGAATAATCATTGTGCTAGACCTTTTTACTCTTTTGTAAAATGAAAAGATGACATAAAAGAGCTAGAAATAATGTATCTATAAACTAGAACCATAATCTACCACACTTTTCAGAAAAAGGATGATAAAAACCTACGACAATATAATTTGAAAATAATAAACATACTTGAAAATAATCAATAGTATGGAGACTCTACAAGTTGTTCTATTACAGTTTTAACATTTTCAAAAGAAATTTAATGGAGATTGTTTCATCGAAAGGGCAGTAAAACTCACTGGCATTAACATCATCACTCAGATGTGCTAGATTTCCCTAAGAAATCTGCGGAGAGGGAAGGAGAAGGAAGTTGGAGACAAAGAAATTAATGCACAAACTTGCAACTAAAAGAGAATAAATTCTGGATATCTGAAGCATAACACATTGATAATAGCCAACAATACTATATTACATACTTCAAAATTGCTAAGAGACTAGATTTTTTTTTTAAGATTTTATTTATCTGTTTTTTAAGAGAGAGAGACAGCCAGTGTGAGAGGAAACACAAGCAGGGGGAGTGGGAGAGAAAGAAGCAGGCTCCCAGCAGAAGAGCCTGACGTGGGGCTCAATCCCAGAACTCCGGGATCACGCCCTGAGCCGAAGGCAGATGCTTAACGACTGAGCCACTCAGGCGCCCCAAGAGACTAGATTTTAAACGTGCTCATCACAAAAAAGAAAAGATAATTATGTGATGTGAGAGAGGTGTTAGCTAAAGCTACAGTGGTAATCATATTACAATACATAAGTGCATCAAATTAACATGTCGGACACCTTAAACTTACGCAATGTTATATATAAGTCATATCTTGATTAAAAAGCAAAAAAAAAAAAGGATAATGAGGGGTCCTGTGGCTATATATTAAGCCTTTTTTGGTTTTCCAATACATCAAGGCTTCTATGTGAAAGAGAAAAGTTTAACTCACAGGCAGTGCAATCAAAATGACTTAAGCCTTCAGAGTCTCAGTCTTTCTACCTGTTAAGTGGAATAATAATACCTACTCCATTGGGCTTATCATGAGCATTATAGTAAATAATGTGGCAAAGGACCAAGTAAGAAGCAAAGTGTCAATAAATAGTAGCAATTAATAGCATAATAATAATTATTATTGCAATTATTTATAAGAAAACCACTTTCTTACAATGTTAATAGCATTGAGAGTAAGTACTCTGGCTGACATTACAGAGTATGTAAATTGGGTTATGGTATGGGTTTTAGATATGTTAATGTAGCATCCAGAAGAGACAATAGGTGAAGAAATGTATGCTTGTTAGGTAATCCTTTTGTGAAGTGTTGGATGGTGAGCTGAGGAAAAAAAAATGCTTAAACTTAGAGAAAAGGTCTGGAAAACAAGAACACAGAAGGCTACTACCAGAGTAATAAAAAAATACTACCTAGCTAGCTGTGTGACCTTACTTAATCTCTCTTTGCCTCAGTTTCACCACCTGAGAAAAATGGAGATAATAATACTGGACGAGACTGTTATGAGAAGTTAGAATTCATATTTGTAAATCGATTAGAACCATGCCTGGAATACAGTGAGTGCTATGTAAGTGTTTGTTAAACCAAAACAATGATAAGAATGGCTGAAAATACACAGAACGGCCTGTTAGGGAAACTTTAAAGATTGGCAAGGTGGCCTTCTAGGAACATAACCTGGAAAGCTACCAGATTCATTTGTCTATACAACAGCTGGGACTCTTCTTATGTGCAAGGTGAATTGCTGTAGCCATGAAAAAAGCTGACTCACATTTGGAATGACAGAGATGGATCAGAGGCAGAAGGAGCCCCAGTTGAGACTGGAAACATCATAGATAATATGATATACCTTCCTGTGGGCTTCCACAGCATTCCCTAATTATTTCACAGCTTCTTAGTTGCCTGTTAATTGTATGCAAGTATCTTCCCAAGGCAGAGCTCCCTGAAGGTGGAGGCTGAGTCTTGCTCACGGTGGAATTTCCCTCCTATAGTGCTCAGTAAGTATATGATACAGTCAAGCCAAAGTTGAATAATGAGATTAGACCTATAACTACTGAGCACTCAGTACCTGGGCCCCTGAGGCTTCACACCCCACTTTAAACCCTCCATACTGATCTAAATAGCTCAATGTTAATGTGTGGGAAGGGAGACTGTGATCCCAAGAACATGGCCCTGTGTAAAATCCTAGTCTTTTCTGTAGCGGTGGCTTACAACTACCCAGTAGTAAAACTGGCTGAGAAGCCTTCTGCTAAGGGACTTCCTCCAGCCATACTTCTCAGTCCATCCACAAACACCTTAGTGCTGTCACAAACAAGACACATCACCTTTGCAAATGAGCAGAATTTTTCTTCCTTCTTTCTATCCATCTTCAAATTCCTTTCTGCACTTTCCTTGAGACTATCTCTGTCATACATCCCTCTCACTAATCTCTCAGCTACCACTTCAAGAATCACATTTGGATTACCACTGTAGTGTCTTACTGTGAATCTGCCCACATACCACTGAAAGACAAAGCTTCCTAAAATACAAGTTTTATCACATTTCTTTCCTGTTCACAATCTAGGTTCCTTATTTATTACTTTTATCTAATCGACTTTGGTTATCAAGAACCTCCATATTTTGGTCCTATTCTATCACACTTCCTACCAAAGCTTCCAAACTCATTTTGTGAGATTAGCATTACTCTGATGCCAAAAGCAAAGAAGAACACCCCCCCCAAAAAAAAACACACACGTGAAAATTATAGGCCAATATTCCTGATGAACATAGATGCAAAAATCCTCAACAAAATATTAGCAAATCAAATTCAACAAGAGATTAAATGGATCATATATCATGACCAAGTGGGATCTGTAAACCACTCAACGTAATATACCACATTAACAGAATGAAAAAAAAATCATATGATCACCTTAATAAATGTAGAAAAAGCATCTGATAAAATTCAATATTCATTTATGGAAACTCTTAACAAAGTGGGTACAGATGAAATGTACCTCAACATAAAGAAGCCATATATGATAAACCCACATCTAACGTCACACTCAACAGTGAAAATCTAAAAAATGGAAAGCTTTTCCTCTAAGATCAGAATCAAGGGCGCCTGACTGGCTCAGTCAATAGAACATGTGACTCTTGATCTCAGGGTTGTGAGTTTGAGACCCACGTTGAGTGTGGAAATTGCTTAAAAATAAGATTTCTTTTAAAAAAAGAATTTGCCTAAGATCAGAATCAAGACAAGGATGACCATGCTAGTCACTTTTACTCAACACAGTACTAGAAGTCCTAGCCATAGCAATTAGGTAAGAAAAAGAAATAAATGTCATACAAATCAGACAGGAAGAAGTAAAATTGTCCCTATTTGCAAATGACATGATACCGTATATAGAAAACTCTAAAGACTCCACCAAAAATTGTTAGAACTAATAAATGAATTCAGTAAAGATGCAGGATAGAAAACTGATGTACAGGGGCGCCTGGGTGGTGCAGTCGTTAAGCGTCTGCCTTTGGCTCAGGGCATGATCTCAGTGCTCTGGGATCGAGCCCCACATCAGGATCCTCCACTGGGAGCCTGCTTCTTCCTCTCCCACTCCCCCACTTGTGTTCCCTCTCTCGCTGGCTGTCTCTCTCTGTCAAATAAATAAATAAAATCTTTACAAAAAAAAAAGAAAACTGATGTACAAAAATCTATTTCATTTTTATACACTGATAACAAACTATTAGAAATAGAATTCAAGAAAACAATTCCATTTACAATCGCATCAAAAAAAAATAAAATACATAGGAATAAATTTAACCAAGAAGGTGAAAGACCTATAAACTGAAAACTACAAGACATTGGTGAAGAAATTGAAGAAGACACAAATAAATGGAACGATATTCTGTGCTTGTGGATCGGAAGAATTAACATTGTTAAAATGTCCGTACTACTCAAAGCAATCTACAGATTCAATTCAATTCCTATCAAAATTCCAATGACATTTTTCACAGAACTAGAGCAAATAATTCTAAAATGTGTATGGAACCACAAAAGAACATGATATCCAAAATAATCTTGAGAAACAAGAACAAAGCTAGAGGTATCAAACTCCCTGATTTCAAACTACACTACAAAGCTATAGTAATCAAAAACAGTACAGTATCAGCATTAAAATAGACACATAGATCAATAGAACAGAATAGAGTCCAGAAATAAACCCACACACATACCGTCAATTAATTTACAACAAAGGACACAAGAATATGCAATGGAGAAAAAATAGACTCTTCAACAATGGTGTTGGGAAAACTGGGCAATAAGCTCCTTGATGTCAGCCTTAGCACTTTTTTTTTTTTTTTGGCTCTGACTCAAGAGGCAAGGGAAACAAAAGCAAAAATAAGCATATGGGACTACATCAAACTAAAAAGCTTCTGCACAGCTAAGGAAGCCATCAACAAAATGGAAAGGCAACCAGTGAAATGTGAGAAGATATTTGTAAGTCATATATCCAATAAGGGGTTAATACTGAAAATATATAAAGAACTTGTACAGTTTACTGACAAAAAACCCCAAACGATCTAATTAAAAAACAGCAGAGGATCTGAATGGACACTTTTCCAAAGAAGACATACAGATGACTAATAGGCACATGAAAAAGATGCTCAACGTCACTAAGTATTAGGGTAATGCAAATCAAAAGCACAATGAAATATCACCCTATACCTGCCAGAATGGCTATTATCAGAAAGACAAGAAATAACAAATATTGGTGAGGATGTGCAGCAAAGGAAACATTCACGTACTGCTGGTGGGAATGTAAGTTAGTGCAGCTGCTATGGAAAACAGTATGGAAGTTCCTCAAAAATTTAAAAATAGGACCAATATATAATCCAGCAATTCCACTTTTGGGTATTTATCCAAAGAAAACAAAAATACTAATTTGGAAAGATGTATGTGTCCCTATGTTCACTGTAGCATTATGTACAATAACCAAGATATGAAAATA
This sequence comes from Ailuropoda melanoleuca, assembly GCF_002007445.2. NCBI lineage: Eukaryota > Metazoa > Chordata > Mammalia > Carnivora > Ursidae > Ailuropoda > Ailuropoda melanoleuca. Next base: position 115,808,646 of record NC_048219.1, read on the forward strand.
ACCTAAATGTCCAATGACAGAGATAAAGAAGATAAAGAAGACTTGGTGCACGCGTATGCACACACACACACACACACACACACACACACACACACACAGGAATACTACTCAGCCATAAAAAATGAAATCTTGACATCTGCAACAACATGGTAGACTTTGAAGGCATTATGCTAAGCAAAGTAAATCAGATAAAGACACATACTGTATGATTTCACTTACAAGTAGAATCTAACAAAACAAAACAAACAAAACACAAAACCCCAGACTCACAGATACAGAGAATAGTTTGGCGGTTGCCAGAGAAGAGGGGGTTGGGGTGATATGGATGAAGGGGATTAAGAGGTACAAACTTTCAGTTACAGGTTACAAGTCATGGGGATGTAATGTACAACATGGGGGATACAGTCAATGATACTGTATTAACTTTGGAAGGTGACAGATGGTGACTAGATTTATAGTAGTAACTGTTTCCGCAATGTATATAAATGTCAAATCACTATTGTACTAATATAATATTATAACTAATATAACATTGTATGTCAACTATTCCTCAATTAAAATAATATGAACACTTAAGTGCTTATGAAAGGGTTCGGGATGCCCATCTTACTGACCCAAACATGCCCACTGAGAATGAGGGCGAAGGAAATGGCTCTGACGAGGGTCCATGTGGCATTAAGAATGAGAAGACCTGCTGCCATCAGCTTCAGATTTTTGTGTTTCCGCAATGCAATAAAAAAGGCATGGGCCAATGACAACTAGATGTAGACTGTGGGCTAGTCCACATTACAAGTCTGATGCCAAAATGCTTTACACAGTCCACCTAACAGATGGTATGTATTTCAGTCATTACCAATGCGAGTAGGATTCAAACCAGTGACCCCAGGGGTGAGAGGTTGTATATCCAATTACAAATTCCCACTTTTCTTAAGTGTTAAGATGCCTAAAGCAATATATTTTATTTACATCAAGTTACATTGTATAAACTATATTTGATAAAAGAGATGACTTCACGTTCTCAACTTAAATCAAAGAATGCTTACTTAAGTATTTTTTTAATTGAATCACGCTTTAATGCCATCGTATAATCTGTTGGTTAACAGTGCTCGTCTTGATTATTCTAACAAAGGGAAACATGGAAATTAATACTTAGGTTGTACAGCTTATGTCATCTATAAAATTACACATTAGAAAATTCAAAAGAGATACCTGGGACATCTGTGAAGGTTTCTCCAAGGACAGACACATGGAAATTGAGTCCTAAATCCTTAAGGTGCATTAAAACCTTAAAAAAACTCTCTGGATCTTTATCATGCTCCCTGGAAATAAACACACAAAATATAACTTGTGAAACCTTAGGGTATGTGTTAGAAACGATGTTTTCACTTTTCACGGTATCAATTCCTTTTGTGGTCTATTGCTAGTTAAGGGAGCCTCTGGCATCCAAGCGCAGATTTCCCCCTATAACCTTAAATTGTAGCATCAGCATTGAGTGATTTCATGGATGTAACTTCTCTCTCATGAATCAAAACCCAGTTCTATTGAAATCTTAAGGCTCTGCAGCCTTTTATTAAAGGAGAAATCTATCTTGTTTTTCACATTTTTTTTGGTTTGACTATAGAAAGTCTAGTGTATTTTCCTTTCTCCTAAAATGGTTAATTTTCCACTTAACACAGGTTTTTAACAAAAGAAAAGACCAGTCTTCAAAGGACGATTCTCTACTGATCATGAGAATGTACCAAAGATGTTTTTCATTTTCACGGGTCTGAATACCTTCCTCTCACATTTACTGAACCCCTTTGTGCCCACAAGGAATGCACAATTTAGGGAGCAAGATTACAGACTCTCTCACTAATCTCTCATTTTAAATAATTGAATGGAGAATTATAAATACATCAAAAGGGGGTAGGCCTGAATCTAAGTCCGCTGAGTATTAACTCAGGAGTGGAGGTTAGTCAACTCATAAAAGAATAGTAATAAAGATAATTCTTTCAGTTAGGAGAGGCTTTGAAAAATATGGATTATTTTTGTTTGTTTAGCTTGTCAGTCTTCTTTATGATGACAGAATGAGAGGCTAAAGGACACTAAAATAAAAAAAAATTCATCAGTTCAAGAAATCACATTAAAATGAAATGAGTTATTTTTTACATTGTAAGGTGTGAATATTTCAGTATTTTTTGCAGTTAATTGCACTGTTTTAAATTATCTTATTTCAGACAGATGTGGACCAGATGTCTTCAAAATATTTGCTTTTTTATTTATAATTCAGAATTTTAACTTATTTTTTTATATTACAGAGAAATAGTAATATATCAGCAATTGAATTTCTCATTTACCAACTAATTATGTAAAATAAATCTGTAAATTGATCAAACTGCTATATGAAATATGAAAATTACATCATTCAGGAAATCTCATGAAAAATGACATCTGCAACCCTAAATGTGTTAATTCACAATTCAGTCAATATTTTCAGTATCAAGAACTAAAACAAATGCATCTTCTGATTAACATTTTAAAACAGCACTTATAATCTTAAGGAATTATGAGATCTTATAGAATTTGAGTTCTATAATAACTTATTTTAAGCTCTGTATCTCTTGATTGGATTTACTTCAAATAATAAAGAATGCAAGGGCGAATTGTTGATCGCTTTTTAAAATGAAGCATATTATATACATGTACCATTGGGAAGTTTTTGATAGTTCTCATATATACTGTATATGCTGTGGGCAAGAACAAAGACTCAAAACAGTTTGAAAGTAAAGAATACACCATATGCTATCTTCAACAATATCAATCAAATAGCTGCCACCTAATCTGTAATATGTTCTTTTACTCTGATTCTCTGGGAAGTACTTAGATGAAAAGAATGGAAACAATATAACATAATATATCGTAAAGAGAGAGTAAGACTATAGGGAAATCTAGCCACTCTGTTCTCTAAATTTTTCATTTTGAGTTCCAAAAATTTTGGCTATAGATCCTCAAGAGAATATTTATTCTAAATATTTCCTGCCGTTTTGTTTGTTTGTTTGTTTTGTATTAAACTTAAAATAGATGCAGTTTAGGGTTGGGAGGAGGTTTAATCAGGTAGAAGCCGTAGATTCCAATGTGAGTGTTTTCAAGGCAGCAGCCTTTATGAACCTGTACTTTAGTGTTTCCATGCAAGATAAATGCATTACAATCCTACGGTATCCTTTTGATTTTTAAGAATGTTTTTATTCAATTTACTTAAATGAAAAATAAAGCAGTTCACCCATTTCTTTAGATATTTTTATAGGTAGACAAAAGCTTTCATATTCAACAGTCACTTTGCATAAGACCACAAAAGAGATTTGTATGAATCCCTTTCTTGTTTAAACTATAATATATGGACGAATGTAAAGTGAGATTTTTTCTTCCCCACAATTATCCCTCAGGAAAAGAGGCATTTTATACTAAAGTCCTTCTAACGTCTCTCATAATACTGGGCACTCTCTCAATTACTTTGTTTTGTACAGTACTGTTTAGTGAAGTTGCATTAACCTGAAACAACGCCTAATGGTAACAGTTTTTGGATTGTGGAAGCAGTCATTCACTCGATGGGACTGGAAAAAACTGAAGCAAAGGAATTTAATATGGACTTAGTAATTATTTTGAGAGACATGACCTAACAGTTCAAACTGTTGGACATTGTTGAAAACAAGTATTTTATTTTATTTATTTTTTTTTTAAAGATTTTATTTATTTATTAGACAGAGATAGAGACAGCCAGCGAGAGAGGGAACACAAGCAGGGGGAGTGGGAGAGGAAGAAGCAGGCTCATAGCAGAGGAGCCTGATGTGGGGCTCGATCCCGTAATGCCGGGATCACGCCCTGAGCCGAAGGCAGACGCCCAACCGCTGTGCCACCCAGGCGCCCCTGAAAACAAGTATTTTAAAGATCACACACACACACACAAAAGTAATAGAATAAGTGGTTATTGGAGATTGTGAGTAGCAAGTGGGTTTTTATAGCTAAGGAAAATATTTCCAGTGATGACAGTTTCCCAAGTCTTGCACCCCAAGCAGCTTAGACGGGGTTCCAGATGACAGGTGCTGGAAACATGCCAGCTTCCTGAAAAGATGGCACCCACCATACTAATGTCAAGAATGCACGGAAGGGGGAGTTGGGCTAAAACTGCTTCATGAAATTTAAGGGTGGGAAAAGAGCAATACTTCTAAAATTATTTTACATGATATGTGCTTTAAAGTACTATTTATGTCTAAATTAGGAGATCACGTATTATAAGTAGATACTTTATTTCATTTATGTCCCTCAAAGTTACATAGTGAATTTTGCTAATTTTTTTTCTCAGTTTTCCTTCAGAAGAATGAGAAATTTCCTAACATTCAGATGATCATTAGATGCCGTGCACAGATATTTAGCCATAGCCATCTATCAAGGCACGAATGACAGTCAATAGCACAGCTCAATATATTTTGATGAGTGAGGAATTCATTCCAAATATCCAATGGGTCATCCATGGAATCTATCCCAGCATCCATGATATTAATGAACCCATTTAGCAGAGTATGTGAATCTGTCTTAGATTTCTTCTAAGAAATCTAATGTGAAGCTCTCATATTTATAATTTTAGCACAAAGCATTAAATATAGGATGGAGGATTAGAATAACATAGCGGGTGCCTCTTTTTCCATTAGCTATGAAGATTAAGCACACATTTAATAATATAGTCAATTCTCCATAACCATACTTGAAGACTTACCAGCTCCTAAACACTCTTTTGCTCTTATCCATTGCTAGTAGGAACATAATTGGAACAATGTTTTAGAGTGCAATTTGGTAATATGCATAATAAGCCTGAAAATGTATATGACTTTTGTCCCAGTAATTGAGAAAAGTTACCCTATCAAACAATTAAAGAGATGCACAGAAATTCAGCTGGAATATGTTCATAACAGCATTGTTTATAATGGCAGCCATCTGTAAACAACCTAGAGGGGTGATAAAGAAATATATTTGGATACATAGACAATACCACATTGCATTGAAAATAATACTATAGTGGGGGTGCCTGGTTGGCTCAGTTAGTGTAGCGTGTGACTAATGATCTCAGGGTTGTGAGTTCGAGCCCCACATTAGCTGTAGAGATTACTTAAAAATAAAATCTTAAAAAAATAATTTATTGAAGTATACTTCTTGATATGGAAAAATACCTGAGAAATATTGCTAAGTAAAAGGCAAATGATGGACTAGTATTTATCATATGAACTGCTTTTATAAGACAAATGGGTACGTGTGCCTAGAAAAAAGTCTGGGATGAACTATATCAAAATGTTAACAGGGGTTACATTCCCCCCCCATATTTTCTATTGTTTAATAAAGATTTTTAAATATATATCATTTTTAATTCTTTTAAGGAACTACCTCCCCCCATACGCACATTCTGCCACAAAATTGTATTCATAGGATTTTGGCTAGCGTTGCACCATTTTCAGTATGTATGGCAGCATGATTCCTATTTTCTTGTGACTCTTCTACATTCGATAGGGCCTATCAAGCAAACTTGATTGATCCCAAAACACTGTGGAAGATGGGTCAAAGTCCAAGCTTCCCACAATCCCGTCACTCTTGAATAGGTAAGAATGAAACAGTCTGGCTGGGAACGAGTTCCTCAGCAGCCCAACTATGGCAGAAGCGACCAGCACGGAAATATTTCAGGCTTACTGGAAGCAGCAGATATAGCAAGAACAGCTTTTATTCCCAAATATTATTCAGAACATTCGAAAAGCATAAACTGTTTCCATGTGTTTTTTCTTCCTATATCTGTTCTCTCTCTGTTGCCTTTCCCGTTTAGTTTTGTAGAGCTAAATTTCTTCTTATTCCTCATTTAACATTCGTTCAGTAAATATTTATTGAGGATTTCTAAGTTCTCCATACTTGTCACTTACACTAAACTGTTACCCTTTCCTACTTTCCCACATAACTTTATCCTTACGGAATGCTATCTCTTTGATCTCGTTCCTTGCATTGTCTGGGCAGAAACCTGGCTCTTTACCCACTCTATTGTTTCCCAGCAGCATGTCACTGTGGACTGAGAGCTCCGTGAGGGAAAAATAAAGGATGACTGGCTTGTTCACTCTAAGCACCCAGTGCCTTGGCAAGTAGTGGAAAACTTTACTTCTGTTCATCAGTGTCTGGTTCTTTTCTCTTCTGAGCACACAGAAGACTCCAGGTTCAAATGTTCCCAGTAGAAGAGGCCACAGAACTAGTTCTGGTCCATGGGTTGCAAGCTGACTGAGTTGTGTCACTTCCAGGGAGAAGTATCAAAGAGTAGTTCTGAATAGCACTTTTTTGGGTACAGTAATCCTTGTGGAGATCTTGTGTTACAACTGTTAGGTTAAATGAGGGAAGCAGTTTGGACTGCTACGTGGAGGCAAAGCCACCTAACCATGCAGCAGACTTTGAGTTAGTGAGGTAAATAAACTTTCGTTGTGCTAAGCAACTGACATGGGGGAGGAGAGTTCACTACTGCAGCATAATGTGACCTATGCTGACTAATACATTTATCTGTGGCATAAAATTAGCTGCTCAAAAAAATATTTGTTGAATAAATGAAGGTATGGAAAAAATGGATTACATTTGTAGAGCTCCAGCTCTATGTTCACAATTCCAAGCCAGGCATCTGATCATAATCTTAGTTAAGCCTCTCAACCGAGTAGTCAAATTATTCTTCCATTTAAGATCACACAGAAGAGGTTGAGTCCACATTTGAAATCATGTCGCATCATTTGAAAGTGATCATCTTGGGGCACCTGGGTGGCTCAGTCGTTAAGCATCTGCCTTTGGCTCAGGGCGTGATCCCGGCGTTCTGGGATTGAGCCCCACCAGGCTCCACCACTGGAAGCCTGCTTCTTCCTCTCCCACTCCCCCTGCTTGTGTTCCCTCTCTCGCTGGCCGTCTCTATCTCTGTCAAATAAATAAATAAAATCTTTAAAAAAAAAAGTCATCATCTTTCTTCTATACAATCTTTGCTTTTTTGTTTCTTTCTTCCTACATATAATGAGAAGAAAAAGAGTTGGCACCTCCAGTCCATGGTTTTGTTTCCAGACCAGCAAGCCCTGGACATTCCTTAGATTCTTGTGACTTGAGGTTAAAACCCACTGGACAAGAGATGGCAATAAGAATATGTGCAAGTAATATAAAATTATGATCTCTCTAACACCATGGTTTCAAAGTTCTTTCCCTTTCTGATACACTGCTAACCTCCATCTTCACTTCCTTATCATGGAGTACTGCTTTACTTCCCAATTCATGGAAGTGTTCCTTGTTCAAAAACATAAAGCTTCCATTTACCACTCTGTGTCAGTTGTTATGATCATTTACTTCTCTACTCGCCTTTCTAGCACCATAAACGCTTCCCTCTCCTCTACAGGCCTGACACAGCAATATCAGTTCTGGTTTCCCGCCACGTGTGCGGCTTCTGCTTCTTAGATGCTGCTTCGAACAGAATTCAACCAATAGTTTTAGCCACCGACTTCTCGACTTCTTTCTGTCTCTGTCTCTCGTGGATACTACCAGTCCCTCTCTTTCTCTCACCTCACCAGACCTCCCCACCAATATTTACTTATGGCTGACCAAGATCAAGACTCTCCACTGTGGCTTTCTCTGAAGACTGCTCGTACTGCATTCTGCCCTTCAACTCTACTTTTAGCGGAAGAGTGAAAGGTGCGGTTCAGAGAAAAGTGGCTCTGCCACTGACCAGCAGTATGACTATAGCTACATCACACAACTGCATACAGCCTCTGTTGCTTCATCCTTAAAATGGGGTAACAATAATACCCACATTAAAAAAGTTAGTTGTTAGGAATGAAGAAACGCCTGGCACCCTGGAGATCTATAATAAACTCTCATTCTCTTCATCTTGGTATTGGAGTATTTTAATATTTTAGAAATGTTAAATTATTCCATCTCCTCTCCTTCCCAGTACACTCCAGATAATAAGATATTTTATGTCCATTGCTTCAGAAAAGGCATGGGATAGGCATGGGGGCCTCCAAACCCCACCAAAAAAAGGGGGGAAATCTTCTTGGTTGATTACAGGAGCAACAATCCATGTAGAAATGGTAAGGACTTCAGACGGGTACAAGTATTTAAGCAAAATGCCATACGAGTATAGCACACCCCCTTCCACCCTGTGCTGCTGTTTCACCTCCAGACAAGAAACATGAAGGACTGGTGAAGGCGAATTAAGGGAAATAGAACTTTGAGAGTCCCAGAAGCCATACACCATACTTCCTGGGTCAGAACCTTGGGGGAGAAGCACAACTCCAGAGAGTGAATGTCTGAGCGAGTGTGTCTAGACAGACAGTACCGGGGACATGCGTGAGAGATTCCTGAGCTGCAGCAGGCGTAACGGTGGAACCATGGTTTCTGAGCATGTCATGGAAGAGTCACAGAGCAGCTGGCAGACAGACAGAAGAAAGGGATCCCTCAGCAGTGGCCTGTGAGGAATGGGGACCAGGAAAATGGAAGACAGGATCTTGAACTACTTGAGCTTTCTGTCACCATATTGAAATGGGCCATTGCACAGAAATTAAGTTATAGAAAAATAAAATTCTAATTTATGCATATCAAGGTTTTCATGCCATCTGCACATTCATATTGTCATCTTTCCCTTTAATAGCAGAGGGAGAGACGTCTGCCTTTCAAAATTCAAAGTCTATTAGAGCTCCAGGTCTTCTACCTTGCTTCGTTTTGAGAGACCTGTGTTCTTATATTCTGTTTCCTTCCTGAAGCCTGTGATCCTATTCCCTACTCCATAATTCCTTCATTTCTGTCTTTGGCATTTTTAAGTTACCCCTTTTACCGGATAACATTTATTGATAATAAGACTTCCAATAATGGGCTATTTCTAGGTGACCTTTCACAGATCATCTCACCTTAGAACACAAGCTATGTCTGTCTTTTCTCCTTCCTGTGTTTTCCTTACAACTTTGCTCTCCTATCCCCACATTCTCTTGGATGAAAGTGTTCTCTAACAATACCAATTTCCACTTCTGCCCCATTCGTTCTCATGCTGCTTATGTTTTCTTTTAAGTTTGACACCACTGACCATACTCTGCCTTCTTAGAAATGATCCTCGCTTGTTTTCCAAATAATGTACTTAGACTACAACCCAATGACCTTCTCCCCAATTAAATCTTCCCACTCATTCCATTCAGATGGCCACCCAGTGAAAAGAAATCATTTTTTTCCCATTAGGTACCACAACATGATTACCTTTTAAATCTCCCCATTGCTAAAAGCTTAGAGACCCCAGGTTGTTTCTCTTCAACAATGATTTCCTCTCTCCCTGGATATTGTATACAATAATTTCATTCAGCCACCTAATTCATCAATAAGCTCTCCCTCTCTGCAACTCTGGCCAGCCAGTCTGTAGATACCCATGCCTCAAAGAACTGGCAGGCCATGAAGAACCTTAATTAAGATGAATTAGGTCTTCCCCATTCTTGGATGTTACTTAAGTGGCATCCACTATTACACATACTTTTAAATCATCATAATGTACATAATTACTTCCTCTCAGACCTGGGAGGTTCTATGGAACTAAACTCTTTCCCCAATTCATTACTAAGTCTTCCTATTTCCCTCTGTAATAAAGTTGCTGCTTGTCAAATGTGGTGACTGGGGCTGTAATTTGAAACCGACTAATTATTTATATTTTCTTTTGAATTATCACATTTCTAAGAGATATGCAGAAATACATTCAAAAGTGTTGCTAGTTATCCTGAGAGCTACTCTCGCAGTCCCCCTTCTATAGTTAGAAAACTCTGACATCCCTGAGAATTGTGTTTCTACCTCTCATACAGGAAGATGCATGATTCTTGTTTCCTATTTTACCCTGTCAGGAAGCTTACAGTCAGATTTTCTAGTGCTCAATCTCAGCATCTAGGAGATGTTAAAAATAGTACTGAAAAGTATAATAAAGGAAAAAAAAAAAACCACTGGATGGGCTCAACAGTAGAAAAAGTATTGAATGGAATAGAATCCATGATGTTGACATAAACAGAGTTTACCTGATGTGAACATCAGTGAGAAAATAGACCAAAAAAAAAAAAAAAAAAACCATAGCAAAGAACTGAACTTCAGGGACCTATGGGACACCAGAAGATCCAACATTTGTAGCATCAGAATTCCAGGAGGGGGTTCTGTTCTATTTCTCACAACTGCATGCGAATCTACACTTATTTTAATACATTTCAACTGCAAAAAAAGCATGCTCACTGTACTAAAATACAAATGATTCAGAAACATATGAAGTCTGCAAGCCCCTATTTACCCCTCCAGACTGTACTCCTCAGATGTAACCACTACTAACAGTTGTTTGGTACGCAGGGGTCAACCTCTTTCAAGGCCTATGCAAACATATATATTTATGTGAGTGTATTTTTATATACATCTTCCTCATTTTATAAATATGAGGTCAATATCGGTCATTCTGCACTTTCCATTTTCACTAAATACATAATAGACATCTATTTCCATCAATACATATAGATATTTCATTTTAAAATGGTTATCTTATATTTCAAAACTTAAGTAAATTCTCCTCCTAATGGACATTTAAGTTGTTTCCCATTTTTTGACGTTTCAAATACTACTAAAAGTGACATGTGGTGCTTTTTATAACATTCAAATTTCTCTTTTGTAGACTTAATTCTTTCTTGTTTTCCGCCCTTCCTACAATATTCACTCTACTTTTGGAACTATCCTACTCTCAGAGTTTCACCTGCTTTACCTTCTGCTACATTTTAAGCTCCACAAAGGGCCGAACTTATGCCTTTGCTTACCCAGTATTCCCCATGTCTAGAATAAGGCCTGGTATACAGTTTAAAAAGTTACTGGGCGCCTGGGTGGCTCAGTTAAGCGTCTGCCTTCCGCTCAGGTCATGATCTGGGGATGCTGGGATCGAGTCCTGCACTGGGCTCCCTGCTCAGCAGGGAGTCTGCTTCTCCCTCTCTCTCTGCTGCTCTCTCTCTCTCTGTCAAATAAATTAAGAAAAAAAACTTTAAGAAAAATAAAAGTTATTACTCTGCATCAACTCTAAATCTAGATCACCTCTTGTGAATCTAGCCTTCTTATTCCCATTTACTGTAAGTGATGATTTTACTGTTTCTCTAATCAGGTGGATATTCAGAATCTTCACTTGGCCTTTCCAATGACAACTCATGTATAATACTTAAAAACTAAACTGTTCTCCCAAAATTCCAGGATCTTAAGCCTGACACACTTTTGAACACAAGGAGGCTGCTTCCACACTTGTCCTCCCAATCAACTTATTACCAACTTTGCCATTTTGTCCTAAAAAACAATTTCAAATTTGCTTGATAATTTCCATTTTTAGAGTTCAGTTATCACCTCATACCTTTATAACACCACTGACTTCAGACTCTCCTCTCCTAGTTCAGCTTCCAAAACATTGTTCAATTATCTTCTTCAACGTGATTTTCCTTAGATCTCTCTTCTCTACAGTAACTAAAAGCCTTTAAATTGAAATTAAGCCACCCGATCCAACATTCAGATATTTCCATCAACCATTTATCCCTGCTATCCCCCCAAATAAGTGCTGGTATTCATATTCATTTCCATCGTCTCCCTTTCTCTCTGCTCTTTACAACCCACAGCTCTTGTGCGTACGGTTCTTGAATCTGGAACATGGCTCTCCCCACCTCTCTGCCACTCCCTGTCCGTTGTCTCTCTCGTTGACTTTAAATGTATTGTTACTGATAGTCATCCCTGCAAGGTGCCATCTCACTCTGAATCACTCTGGTACTAACATTCATATGCTACTGATGAATTCATGAATGTGTTCTTTTACGTTATTTCATAATTATTTGTATGCTGTTTCCTTATAATTAGTCTGGAAGTCCCACAACATCAGAGAAGCTCTTTGACTCAGAAGTTGGCGGGCACTCAAAATATGACTTTGAAATGAATGAATGATGGTTCTGTCATGGCTGAATAGAGATAGTTATATTTTTAAAACTATGGTAGGACAGGTCTATGAAATGACATGAAGGATCATGTTTTTTTTTTTTAATGGAGAATTAAACATGGTCTGCATTATTAGATGTCTTTCATCGAAATGGATTTCAATTCTTAAAATTTTTTTTTTTTTTTTAAGATTTTATTTATTTATTTGACAGAGAGACAGCCAGCGAGAGAGGGAACACAAGCAGGGGGGAGTGGGAGAGGAAGAAGCAGGCTCATAGCGGAAGAGCCTGATGTGGGGCTCGATCCCATAACGCTGGGATCACGCCCTGAGCTGAAGGCAGACGCTTAACCGCTGTGCCACCCAGGCGCCCCTGGATTTCAATTCTTAATAACAGGTTTTCATATTCAGTTGTGGACATTTTGTCACATCTAGAAATGACAAGGTCTTCAATCATATGGCAAAGAATCTTAACTTGAAGAGAAAAATCCACTCCAAAACCTCATTCTGATTTAAAAAAATGTTAAAATAGAAACGGACAGAGTAATTCATAAGAAATCCCTTCAATGGGGAGAAAAATGCAAAAATTCCATCCATTTCACATACTATGTCTTGTTTCTAGACCCAAAGAAGACTGCTGTGTTTTTTGGCTGTGACAGAGATCCCCTAGAAGAGACAGTCTCCCTTACTCAGCAGCGACTGCTAAGCACACCAGATTGTCATGGCAATGACTGTGGGAAAGGAGGAACACAATATGGAATGTCTGTTCTAGAAAGACCTGCTCAAAATGATGTGTTCTTGTTGCTACATATGTTGCATTTTTTCATTTTATAAACAGGATTAATTATGTATCTCCTCCTTTTCCCTACATTCTTATAAATGGAATTAATCTGTATTATTCTACCTGGTCCCTTTTACAGTATCATAAAGAAAAAAGTTCAGCCCCAAACCTCGTTACTCTAATCTTTTGTTGCTTACTTAGAAGTTATTAAGAACTGCTCACATTAGGTACCAAAGGTACACTAATTATTTATATGGAAAAGAATAAAAGATTCTGACTATTGTAATAATATTACATGCTATAAATTAACTATATTGTTCAAGAAAAGGTGCTCCAGACTGTGAATTCTCATGAAACAAAGTCTTTGTTTCCACATACTTATGGCTAGTGGATATCAGAACAAATTATTTCTGGTAAAGAATAGATAATAAAAATAGTCAAGTATGGTATATAATGTATTTGGTGAAAGATCATTTTGACTAGTTTGCTTTATAAGTGTACATAAACCCAAAAGGAGAAAAGAAGATGTTTCTCGAAAGCTAATAATAACCAATTCATTTATGAGTATTATTCTAAAGATGAGTTTATCAAAATAAGTGAAGTAAAAATGTTTATATGGACAATATAGCCCAATGGAAAGAGGGCTGAAATCCTAGTTCTGATATTTGGTAGCTGTAATCAAGGGCAAGGTACGAAAGAAACTACTCTGAGATTTAATTCCTTTATCTGTAACAGTTTGGCTAATAACGCTCACTTCAAAGGGCTGTTGAGGGGATTAAGTGAGATGGCGTGTATGAAACAATTTATAATGCCTAGCAAACAGAAAATACACAATAAAAGATGGCTGTTATTATTATTGTTGTTATGATGATTATTATAATCATCCGCATTGTTTTAGTCTTCGTTTCTAGAACTGGGGATTCAATAATATTCTATGAGTTTTTTTTAAAAAGATTTATTTATTTATTTTAGAGAGGGAGTGAACGAGAGCAAGCAAGCCAGGGGAGAGGAAATGGGAGGAGAGAGAATCTGGAGCAGACTCCCCGCTGAGCTTGGAGCCAGGCATGGGGCTCAATCCCAGGATCCTGAGATAATGACCTGGGCCAAAACCAAAAGTCCGAAGCTCAACTGACTGAGCCACCCAGGCGCCCATCCCATGAGTTTAATAGCCACCATAAGTGGGTGAAAAAGTTTGCTACATTTTATAATCAGTTATTGATAGTAAGTGCAATGTACCATTGTTAAGCTTCCAATGTTTACCTTGATAATTATACGTGGAGGCATCTAAAGAGTCAACTATGTTACACATGCAAACAGCATAGCGAGCATTCAGTAAATGGGAGTCAAATTTACAACACAGAGTTATAAATATGATTTAAGGTAAAATTTCTGTTTGCGTATAAAGACATACATGTCTATAACTGAAATTTTCTTCTCAGGATTGTATCTCTAATCTTGTCAAATGTCACCTTTAATCCGGTCATCCAAGCCACAATGAACCCAGTCACCCTCACAACGATCAATCCCTGAACCAACCCCTCATTATCATTATCACCATTGTCTTTCCTTTCTTGATATAGTTCACATGCTCATCACCCCTTCCCAGGACTATTATAACATCATCACCAAATCACCTTCTGATGATAATTACAGCTGAAGCGAGGAGAGTAAACTGTCAATCTCTCTTCTCCTTTAGAAATTACCCAAAAGCAACAAGAACTAGAGATGGAGCACAAATGTGATCTTCCACAACAACAAGACACCAAAACCCCTGAACCACACAACAGGTGGAAAAGCTGTCAAAACCAGTGAAGAGCACACAGGCGTACCAGTGGAAGTGGGTGGAGGACACCCTTGGGTGCTCAGAGAGAGCTGGCACAAGGTGCTTCCCCACGGTGAAGAGTGGGCCTGGAGTGCAAGGCCAAATATTTCTCTTCAGCACAAACATCAACAGCGTTTGTGGGCTGCCAGTGCTAAGAATGTCTCTGTGCCTGGTTCAGTCTCGAGAAGCAGAAAATAAAGTGCTAAGTAAGAGATCAGACAGAGAAGGTATTTTTGCAAAAAGTAGTCTGTTTGATAATCATCTTTTCTGGGAAGATTACAGAAATACATTGGCTGGTATAGGAAATAATTTTTTCTGACTACGTATTTCATCCATTTTCATGGATTAGAATGGCACTGAAAGTTGAATATCCCATGCAACACCCTAAAAAAGAGGGTAACCTTTTAAAAAGGTAAACATTTAAAAAAATATTCCTTCTGTTTTAGAGTCAAATTTTATGGACATCTTTTTTTAATGGAAATGGTATCGCACTTTCTAAATGAGAACCTATCCAACGATTCACTATTATGTATCATTCACTATGACACTGTTTTCATTAGGAAAGTCTGTCCATATTCTACAGAGCAGTGTGTATTCAAGGAGCAGAATTAAATAATTAACTTCTCATTTTATTGCACAGAGTTTCTTCAATATTTATTCCCATTTTGCTTTATATTCTTATACTTTTAATACTTTTTGGCAGTTATTTAAGGGGAAAAGTTAATGTAATTAGTACATTTTAGATTTGCTAAATATAAAAATGAGTTACAATTTTACCCATTTAAGTCAAAGAAAGAAATCCGTGGCTTAATATCTTTGCTGCATTCATAGGACAGATTCATAAAATGCCTCTTCCTGTTTTATCTGGAAACTGGGTTCGCAGTATACTACCCACCAAGGAGAAGTTACAAAGGGGTCTTTTCTTTACTTGAATATCAATTACCTTAGGAAGCATGCCAGGCATACCAGTTTTATATTCAAAATGATCTATAACAAAACACCATGGTATGGCTCTAGGACTACTTAATTGGTATTATTTTTTTATAGTGTATTGTTTAAGATATAAAAACTCAAAACAACAATAACATCTCTTATCTAGTATAGGTTTTTGGCCTTGAGACAAGAATATCCTGTCTGAAGTCAGTAATGTATTCCCTGAAGGCAATAATGTATTCCATGAAGGAGAACTGGGCACCCCCACATGCCAGACAGAACTTGTACAAGGCACTGGGGCACAAGTATGATTAACGAGAACAGGAGACACCACCCTAGAGGAATCTAGGTTCTAGTCCAGGAGAGAGGCAGGTGCCCCTGTGCTATCATTTTGTGGATAAGATGGAAAATCCACTGTCTACAAATCTCATCTACGACTATTAAGAATGCCTGAAGCTCCTTAAAGCCAGAGGCCTCTACCTCTTAGCTGTACAGTTTTAGCAAGGTGTTGCGGTCATAATAAATACATACCTCTGGGCAGTGATCACATTAAAATACTAGTGTGATTTAATTTAAAAGTATGTCTGTGTACATGTGTATATCTTGTATTCTTCTGGGATTAATATATTGAGTCAGATCACCAAGAGAATGTAAGTTCAGATGAGTAAGTAGGAAGGTCAAGAAAACAATATTTTGAGATGTGAAGAATGTACAGGGAGGGTAAGAACTGTGTGGAATATCAAACCTAAGAACGTTTTGGGTGTCTGGGCAACAGCTGAAAGGCTCCCGCTGGGAGGAGGGCAAACAGCACACGGAAATGAGACAGGGCAGTGCCCATGTGGAAAATCTTCGCCCTGGCACTTTAGCTGTAGGCTGGCTCTTAAAGTAAGGATTAGGTGTGCAATAAGTTTTAACTGGGCCTCCAGTTCAGCAGCTCCAAGCTCTGGCACAAGAGAAGACCAGAGCTTTCTACTTGCTCAGGTAGGACTTGGGACATCGAGCTGCCACTCACCGCGACGTCTGCTCCAGCTTCGCCCTAGTCCAGGTGCAGCCCCTCACACAAGGGCGGATGCCCACCAGACGGTTCACCTCAGGTTTAGAGTTACTAATGGAAATGGGAAGGAAAGCAATGTTACCAGTTCTGGTGGAATCTTTCTGGGCTCCCTGAGTATAGGCTCACATTCAGCTTCGTTTGGTGTTCCTTCTTGCAACATCTGCGGCTCAGGAGCTGAGGAGGATGTGTCTAATGGAATCCGCTTTCAATTATCCTCACTTCCTCAGTGAAGCGTTGCCTGACTTTTCCAGGCAGAATAAGTTGCTTCCTCTTTGGGGTTTTCACTTATTACGCTGTACTGCAATTATCTGGGAGCTCTCTGTGGCACGGGTCTCAAAAGAAGCCCTATCAATACATGTGTAGAAGGATAATATTTGAAGTATTAATCAATGTGCTTAATGGGTTTCCTCCCTGGATATTTTCTACTTTGCAAATCTACTCTGTGCCCACTCCCCCAGCCTTGGGAGCAAAGACATTCTATAATCTTTGCCCTTAAGGTAAGGTTATTAAACAGAAATGTAAAGAGAAGACAAATAAATAGCTAATTCTTGATTTTTGTATTAAAATTCTGACACTGAAGTCTAAACAATAGTTCTGGAGACAAATGCTAAGTAGGTTTTTCTGAACACTCTCCCTACCCAACTCCGCCACTGTCTCTCCCCCTCCCTCCCAAACAATCTGTGGGCTGAGGGAGGCAAGTTGGAGAGGAAAGAGGTACTCTTAAGTGGATGTCCAAGGCTGAAAACTGGGAGAAACTGGGTGGCAGAGAGCTAGTTGGAGGGGAGAGTGACTTTGGTCTTGTGCCTTTTCTTCTAGAATCCAGGGAGGCAGCAGCTTTGCAACTGCGGCCAGCATGGCGTGGGATCAACTAAGGAAGACAAAATGCTTGGGTCAGGGAGGACTGAAAGCACGTTTGCTGAGTTTTCTGTGGTCCGCAAGTGACATGGGAGAGCAACTGTATTTTCCAAAGGCCCTTAGTAAGATACAGAAGTTACCTGAAAGAGCCAGCCAGCAGGCTGCAGGTGGCAGGCACTGTGTCATGCTGAGGCGCCCCTGCAGTGCACCTGGCATGAACGCGCAGTGTGTGGGCAGATGGGAGCTTAACCCAGTAGACACCGGTTCTGTGAGGGGATCACCAAGAAACAGACAGGATAATATTCTTTTCAGAGGGTGCCAATGTGGCCATGTGCCAAAGGAGACCAAACCATCTTCTCTGACGCTATTAAGCATCCTCAGAATTTAAGTGCTTCTCAAAGGAAAAAAATAGGGAGAATCTAAAATTTACAGAATTATCATGAATTCACTGAGAGAATTCTGAGGTAACTGAGTTGAGTTATAAAGAAACAAACATTAATAACAGCAAAGACACACATATGTATAGTGCTTACATGGATCAGGAACCATTCTAAGACCACTGGATAGATTAAATCATTTCATTCTCACAGCAACTGTGGGGTAAGTACATTCTTCTATTTAATTTGTAGGTGAAGAAACTGAAGCTTAGTGAGGTTAAGCAACCTACCCACGTTGCCCAAGTGGCCCGGCGGTAAGGGGCAGACCTGGTATTCAAACCAGGCAGGCTGGCTATGGTCTGGGCTCAGACATTACAATCTGGCATATGTGGATACTGGGGTTGCCAACTTCCGTGCCTCATGTAAATATGAGTTGAATG
Source organism: Ailuropoda melanoleuca (assembly GCF_002007445.2). Lineage (NCBI taxonomy): Eukaryota > Metazoa > Chordata > Mammalia > Carnivora > Ursidae > Ailuropoda > Ailuropoda melanoleuca. The sequence continues at coordinate 115,826,888 of NC_048219.1, forward strand.
TGTGAATAAATGAAAGAGTGATGATTACATCTTGGGTTCTTTGTATTTGGTACTATAGTTCAAGTTCATTTAACATGGTTTTTATGCTAAATTACAAATATAAGTTCCTTCATCTGAAAGGGCAACATTATTCTAATAAGTTTTTGAATAAATGCCTTGCACATAAACATATTACATTAAGGAATGAACATGGCTTGCTGTCACTGTTACTTTACTTAAGACATTCCAGCTGACTCATCTTTCCCCAGCCCAAATCAGATTTGGAGATATTTTGTTTTATTCTTCCTTACCTCTTATTTTTTTCATCTACTATAATTACCTCTTTTTCAGTCTTATTGCTTTTTTAACTCTTACCTATCTAAATAATCCACATGTTAAGAACCCCTAGTTCTAATGATCTACTATCTTACACAAAGAATTCTTAACACTTTATGATGGATTCCTTAATGTAATAAAGATCTATTCATAGAAACAACTATTTGGTGGTAATTATAAGGCTAAAATACCAAAAAGTTGAACCATATAAAGCTTTGTTTTATTTAAATTCCAAAGAAGTACATGCAAGTTAAATAGAGCTCAGAGGAGAGAGGTTTACACAAAATGGAAGGGGACAGACCTGGGAAGGGCCCCTCCAAAAACACATCTCCTCCAGTTATCAGCACTCCATCATCATGTCAGAGAAAGCAAGAGTTGGTCCTCTGAGGATAGTTGATGATTTAAACAGATATGGAAGAGGGAGGAAAACATTGCAGACAGGGAATAACATGGGCAAGAACACTGAGTTGGGAAAAAATCAAGGTAACTCTACCTCCAATTCCTTGTTGGAGATGTGCCTGCATGCACATGCGTGCGTGCGCACACACACACACAGGTGTATTTATTTTTCAAGTCCTGTACTGAGATTTGCCTAGAAAGGTGAAATGGGCTGTGCTGTAGAGCAGGATGGCCATGTTTTGCAATCAGGAAGAGCTGAGTCGGGCTGCTGCCCTATATGGAGTGATGGAACCCTCTAGTTTCCCACAGTTCCCAGCTAGCCTTTTCACTCATTAATGTTACCAGCCTGATTCCTGTATGCTTGTGAATTTATGACTCTAGAGCAGTGGTTCTCAATCGTACATGTTGTAGATTTTAGGGAACTATTAAAAGCTCTAGTCCCTTGGTTCCATCTTCATCAACTGAATCAGAATCTCTCAGAGTTGGGCTTGCACTTAGGTGTTTCCTGACATACAACAGCGTTGAGCACCACTGTCCTATGAGGTCTTAAGTGCTAGATGAAAACAGTTTTGTTTTTATAGTTTTTCTTGCAGACTCATAGCTCTCAGTCCTGTCTGACATCCGAGTTGACTGGGATGACAGAAGGGTTCAACTCTCAGCAATTCTGGTTTAATTGTGATAAGGAAGATAGGCATTCCTAATTAAAAAAAAGAAACACAAATCTCATTTTAATGGATAGCCAGATTGAGATGATTGATAAGGAGAGTGAAAGCCACGGGGCTCTGAGCAAAATAACATGAAGAAGGTACTGGATATCAACCCAAGATATGAACTAGAAGGTGCTAAGGTCAGGGAAGAGAAAATGAGGCAGTGATTCCAGTGGTCTAGGTTGACATTTACAAGGATGAGAGCCAGGGGCGTGGGGCCACAGTATGATGGAATGAAAAGATTCCACTGGAGAGATGTAAAGATGTACATTATCGTTACAGATTAATAAAATTCTCCCGCAACTTCCTCATCTTGCATTGGCCCTCAAACAACGCTGAAGCTACCTCAGTGGTCTAACTGACCAACAAACAAGAAAACAAACACTCTTAACTGAGAATTTAGTTTCAACTAGTGCTGCGCTGGTAGCTCCCTTAAACACCTGACACAGGCAAATGCACATCCCTTCTGGAGAAATCCAGGTACAATTCAGGCAATTCTCAAAGAATTCCCCTTGATAACGTTCCAAAAAATATGTACTCATGGTTAAAAATAAAAAAACACACAGGAAACAAGACACCAAGCACAAGGAAAGAAAGACATCAGATCCACAAAAGTTTCAGCTATTGGACTTATCAAACATGGATTATAATAGTGTGTTTGAAGTGTTTAAGGAAACAAGAGAGTATATGAAGAACAAGGGATGATATATACCAACCAGCTGGTTTTGAAAAAGTAACAAGAAGAAGTTTGAGAGATGAAAAATATGATTGGAATTAAGACAGAATTAGTAAACCAAAGATATGGAAAATATGAAAGGCAGGTTAAGAAACAGGAGATGGCGAGAAAGATGAAGACCTAGAACCCTAAAAGGAGAGAATGAGGCAGAGGCAACATTTGTAGATAGAGGAGCGAATGATTTGCAAAAGTGATGAAAGGCATGGATTCAAAGATTTAAGAAATCTCACAAAGCCCAAATAAGATTACAAAGAGAAATCCAGTCCTACATATATCATGTGAAAGTGAAGGACACCAAAGACAAAGAAAAGGTCTTTAAAGTAACTAGAGAGAAAAACCTGATAATGTAATGTCTCAGTAGCAAAATAAAGCTGAGAGAATGTAATCTCAACTCAGAACTGGATACTCAGAAAAAAATATCCTCAAAGAATAGAGAAATGAAAGATATTTTCAGATGAATTTACCACTAACAGTCTCTCACTAAAAGCAATTCTTCGGGCAAGAGGGGAGAATAAGAAAAGAAAGAGACGAATATGGGATAAGTCTGCATATTAAAACCACTAGGGTAATCACTTTAAAAAATAGTGCTTAAGTTCCAAACTAGTAGACAGAAAGATGGAAGGAAAGAAGTATCAAGAAAGGTAATTACTGGGGCGCCTGGGTGGCACAGCGGTTAAGCGTCTGCCTTCGGCTCAGGGCGTGATCCCGGCGTTATGGGATCAAGCCCCACATCGGGCTCCTCTGCAAGGAGCCTGCTTCTTCCTCTCCCACTCCCCCTGCTTGTGTTCCCTCTCTCGCTGGCTGTCTCTATCTCTGTCAAATAAATAAATAAAATCTTTTTTAAAAAAAGAAAGGTAATTACTTATATATGGTAAACTTGTGCTATGAGTTTTTAAAACTTCTAATTTGTTCTTTTCAGTATTGCTTAAAGCATTGATAATGAATGTGCAATATGTTTACAAAAAAGTTACATGTCATTCTGCCTTTCCATTTCTCCATTATAACACTTATCTCCAGCAAGTTTTACTTGATTAGTTGGTCGTAAGCTCCAAGCAGGCAAGGACTGTGTGCATGAATTTTACCTTACTACTGTATCCTCAAGTCTTAATTCACTACCTGGCATGTAACATTATGCTCAAGGAGTATTTAAAAAATGGATGGATGGATAAATGAATAAAAGAATGAATGACTTCATGGTGACTGCATATGCAGTTTATGTTAGGTTCAATAATCCTCCCCCCCGCAAAGATCTCCACATCCTAACCCTTAGAAGCTGTTTATGTTACCTTATACGTCAAAAAAGGACTGCAGATGTGGTTAAGTATCTTGAAATTGGGAGATTATTCTGGAATATCTGGTTGGGCCCTAGATGCATCACATGTATCCATCTTTATATGAAGGTGGCAAAGGCGGATTTGATAATGGACAGAAAAAGGGGAGGCAACGTGACCCCAGAGGAAGAAGAGCAGCCACAACCTGAATGTTGCTGGCAGCTGTCAGGAGCTGGAAAAGGTAAGGAATGATTTCTTCTCTAGACCTCCTGGAGGCAGTGAGGCCCCACTGACATGTTGATTTTAGCCAGGTGATACCGATTTTGGACTTCTGGCTTCCAGAACAGTGAAAGAATAAATTTCTATTGTTCTAAGCTGTCAAGTATGTGATATGTTGTTATAGTAGCCATAAGAAGCTAACAGAGTAAAGTGAAGAGAAATCAAATAAGATAATCATTTGCAGCCCAGAGTGAGGGGGAATTAGTGTGCTATTCATAAATAGGAGTGCAGTGGGAAAAAGAAGGAGTCTGAATTAGACATGTTATATTTTTGAAAAAGGCGAAGACACTGAGAATATATGCAGGCATTATAAACCTGTCTCCTTTCTGGACTATGGGCTCCTAAACAGCAGAGAATTATGCCTTTCTTCTTTGAATTCCTGGTAGCTACCTATATAGCCATTTGGTACATGTTTGGAATAATAAGCCTAGTAAGACCATAGAATTTTTGCTGAAGACACTTGAAAGAATGCCCAACATTAGGTTTATGAATAAGGAGGAGATTTTAAATATCCAGACTACATTTCATTCCAGTTACAGTGGATAATCAAGAGTTGCCTACATCTAGTACTTAGTACAGTGCCTAGCTTTAGCAGAAACTCAGTAACATTTTGAAATGAATGAATGAAATGAATGAATGAATCGAAGAAGGAAGTGTTATTAGATGTTGTCCTTAAAAGTGATCTGCTTGTTTCTTAAAAAATTAAACATAAATTTATCAAAAAACTCAGCAATTCTACTCCTACGTATCCACCCAAGAGAAATGAAAACGTATGTCCACACAAAGATTTCTATGAAAGTGTCCAGGGGAATATTCTTCACAATAATAAAAAAAGTAGAAACAATCCATATGTCTACCAAATGATGAATGAATCAACAAAATGTGTTTTATCCATACAATGATTCAGCATTAGAAAGGAAGAGACTACTGGCACAGGCTATCACACGAATGAGTCTCAAGAACACTGTTGTGAGAGAAACCAGGTGCAAAAGACCACCTATTGTATGATTCCATTTAAATGAAATGTCCAGAAGAGGCAAATTTATAGAGAAAGCAAGCCAATTAGTGGTTTTGTGGGGCGAGGGTGGAAACAGGGAATGGCTGAAAAGGGGCATAAGAATTCTTTCTGGAGTGATGGAAATGGTCTAAAACTGGATTGTGGTGACGGTGGCGCAAGCCTGTAAATTTACTAAAAACTATTAAATTGTATATTTAAAATGGGTGAATTTTGTGATATATAAATTATATCCCATAAAAGCTGTTTTAAAAAAAAGTTATGTGTTTAAAAATGTGACAATTACAAAGGTAGAAAGTGCTTTTTACCCAATCACATCTTTAAAACTATATACCTCCTGCTAAAATAGCACTGCCATTCCTAAGGAAGCCGCATGGCAGCCATCTTGTAAAAAACGGAAATAATTTGTGATATTGACAGTGTGGGTGCTTGATGTAAGAGCCTCAAAAAACATTTTTCCATCCAGGTTTAGTAATACCCTAACAATCATACAAATGTGAAGGGACATTTGGTAGCCTTTTATAGACTTCATTTACAAGGCAGATGCTGCTCCTTAGAAGTGTGTGCTCTGTAGCTTAATTCCATTTTTCTGTACAGTATGTACTTGTTTTGGGTAGGCTGAAAATGAAGACAAAAAAAGACGACTTTATTTAGCTGTTTCTTTTCTTTTCTTTTTCTAGGAGAGTTAAGAAAAAATTGATTTTAACCAATAAGAGACAGTGGTCAAAAGTGACAGTGCTTTGTGAGGTAATGAAGCACTCTGTACTATTTACTAATAATAATAGCTTATGCTTATTAAATGCTCACTCTCTGCCAGGAACTGTGTTAACTCATTTACATACATCATCTCCTCTAACCCTCAGAACAACTGTATAATGTGGTTAATATTATTCCTATGTTAAAAAACCGAAGCTAGAGACTAGGTACCTTGCCTAAGGCACCAGGCTGGTAACTGAGGGACAGGACTCGTAGAGAGACCAGACTCTACTATGCTACAACTATAACAAAGCACTAACTACTGCCCACAGAATTAGTATAGATTGAATGTTTAAAATTAGGAAACTTAAAAGTATAACTTATAAGATTAAAAATCCAATATTTTAAAATATTTTATAGGAATTGAACATTTCCACGCTGATAAACTCCCAAATTTCTGTCTTCCGTCCTGACTGTTCATCTGAATAAAAAGACTTGTGTATCTAGCTTCCAACTTGAAATCTCCACTTGCAGTCTAAGAGATATCTCTAACTTAATATATTCAAAGGCACACTTTTTAAAACCTTCTCCTCCCCAGGTATTCTCCATCGCAGCAAACAGTACCTATACATAACCACATCTCAGTAAAGAGCACCTACATATATCCACTTAGGCCAAAATCTTTAAAATAGATCCTGAACGCTCCTTACATCTTCCATTGCTACTACCCCAGTCAAACTACTGCCATAGTTGCTGGATTATTGTACTAGCTGCTGCACTCATTAAGGTAGGTTGGCTGCATTAAAAAGGACTTAAAAAATATGTAATAGGTGAAGGGGATTTTAAAAAACAAGCATAATGGTTCATTATAAAGTCAGGTTGACAGATCAAAAGGGCAGCCTTCTTCCAGAGGTCACTGAAGGCCCCACGTCGAAGGAGGCACTGCCATCTTCAAGGAGCGCCTCCTATGTCTGCCCCTTCCAAAGGGAGAGTTCACTGGGGACTGTGGGTGGGACATTTTTATTCCCACCTGGAAGTGGGGCCCACATCACTTGGCTTACATTTATTGGCTAAGACCCAATCATACAGCCAGGCCAAATTGCAATGGAGCCTGGAAAACGTGGTCCAACTGTGTTCCCAAGAAAAAGAGAAAGAAACTTGGGGGATAGCTAACAGTCTTTTCCATATCCCCTCATTATAAAACTCTGGCTCATGGGTGGTGATTCTGAAATGGGGAAACAATTTTTCTTTGAGAGCTCTCATTAAAACCCAGGACTGGCCACAGTAGGTGAAAAGAGGCAGCTGTATAAGAATCACATTTAATTTCAGAGTGGAAATGCTTTTCTGAAGGAAGCAGACCTGACAGTACCACCTAAAACACAATTTTATGCTAAATCACGTGATACAGAGGTTCATCAGAATGGTATTGCCTGCCTTTCTTTCTTTCTTTCATTTTATTTATTTATATGAGAGAGAGAAAAAGAGAGCACAAACAGTGGGGGAGAAGGAGAAGCAGAGCCCCCCACTGAACATGGAGCTTGACATAGGGCTGGATCCCGGGACCCTGAGATCATGACCTGAGCTGAAGGCAGACACTTCACCGACACTTGACGCTCACAGACTGAGCCACCCAGGCACCCCTAGAATGGTATTTTCTAAAGAAGTTACCTGAGGCCTGGTTTCACTTAGATTACAGGAGAACAATTTTGGGGAGGAGGTTAAAATACACATTGAATCAGAGAGCTAATCAATTAAAGGAGCAGCGTTGTCCATTTTTTCAATGAGGGGAGAAATGACAAGAGTTCTAAACTAAGTCTCTGGAAGTCAGTTGACTGGAAGTCAATCAACCAACCGTTTATAGTACATGGGTAGTGGGAGAAGAACCACAGTGATTTAGATTTTTCTGTTCAGGGGACAAAGTAGCTTAGGGCATACAGTTGGTAAGAGCACTTTTCTGCTTTGGTTTATGTCCCACGGAGAAAGCTCCCGTAAGTGAAAGAACTGGTCCGAAGTGGCTTCAGTGGGGGCACAGTACCGAAATGAAGATAAAAGAGGATTCTGGGCAATAAATCTTTTTTGACTCTGTTAATACCCCCATTTCAACATAAAGGCTCTTTAAAGGAATAAGAAAACAAAGCTTTCAGAGGGGGCTTGATACATTATTTATGAACTTATCAAGTGGAAAAAAACACCCACTCAGACATTTTAATAAAAACTTTCAACTAATGTATCTAATTTTATTGGTATTTAAAAAAGCCAATTATGAACTGGAAAGTAATTGTTTGTTAAACTGCTACACGCTTTCTGCAAATAGAATGTTTACAAACCACTTGGAATCACTTTTCCAAAGTTTCAGTTTCTGAAGGTCAAATAACTATGTAACTGCTTAATAAAGAAGCAAAGAAGTACCTCTAAATATCTCCCAGCTCTGATGGGCTTATATTCTGCTCCTTAGGTGAGGTATTAGCAAAGCTTATTTATTTTCATTTCCAAGGCTTTTATTTGCTCATTCCCTTGTGGTAAAGCTGATTTCCATGATGATTCCCTTCTTAATTTTAATACCCTTTTTACTCATCATATAGACATAAGAATTTTCCATAAAATAATGAAATCCTTGCAAAGGAAATGAAGACAACTCAGAGAGTAAAGTAAACTAGCTCTTTTTTTCAATTAATTGATCCACTGTCATGTGCATATAAGATTTTTTTAAACCTAGGAAAATAAGGTTAATTAACATAAAAAAGCCTCACTCGTCTAGATGCTGAATTTTGTATTTTACCCATGCTGCCTTAAGTGCCTTGATTTCCCAGTAATGACCTAGTTCTCCTAATGAGGAACATTAACCCCTGGCTGTAGCTGTCCAGGACTTAATTGTCAACTGCAGCTGAAATAGGGGAGTTTGCCGATCAGCAGGTATGCGGTATATTAACTCATGTCATTTCAACCCCTAATAAATAAATCTGTTGCTAAGGCAACAGGAAGATCAGCTCTATCAGTATTCTCCCCTCCCGGTAACCAGCTCCCCCCATCCCCCTCCCACCCCTCTTCTGGAGGAAACTGCCTTTCACACCAAGCTTAGGAAAAAGAAGGAAATTAACTACATGTAACCATAATTAGAAGTAACATCATTTCTCATCCTAGAAACATATCTAAATTAATAAAAAAGGACAGCAAAGAGAGAAATGCTTTTGACTGAGATCACGATAAATTATTTCCTTCAACAGGAGATAGGCACTATGAGGTATACATCTCAGTAAGAACAAATCTCAAACATTTCGGCTCTTTGTGTTTCTGAAATTTCCCTTTCTTTTGTTTAACCAACAAATGATGCTAGCCTGAATAGTGCTGAAATAGCTAATTAGTTGCATAGCCAATAAGGATGATACAAGGGGGAGAAAAATCTTACATATTTTATAATAGTTATTGCTATTCTAACTTAGAATTCTTTGGTGTGATTGAGTAAAAAAAAAAAAAAGAAAAAAGAAAGAAAAAAACAGAAAAGAAAAGAAAGAAAGAAAAATCTGGACACTGAACCTTAGTCTGGATAACCAAGAAAAGCCATGCAATCTCATTCACTTGGGATTGTAAACAGGAGTTGAGAAAGTAATTCCAATGAATTGTTTTAAAATAGTTTACACATCTGGATTATGGCGGAGTGGTAGGTGAAAAATAACCTACAAGGATCTTCCCTTCTGGATTTATTTTTCAGTGATAACTAAGAAATTATTTTGGTTTTAACCAGTTTGAGCCTTTCTTCCCACACCATAATTACACTTTTTCTATTATCCTTCTCTTAAAATGAATGATTCCACTTTAACAAAATCCTGAGGGATTTGTATTTATAACTCCTATAAAGACATTTCACTACAAAGCAAAACAAAACAAAACAAAAAACCCCCCAAAAACAAACCCAAAACAAACAAAACCTATGTTTTGTAAAAGCAATGCTGACATCATGACCATCTCCACCTGCCATTTGGTTAATTGAAGCCTTTTATATTTTCATTTCTTTCTTCTCAGGATAAGAAACTTGTCCTCAACTGGACTTACTGAATGAGTAAGAGTCAATCACAAAAGGGTCACCCCAGGATTCATCATCATCAAAATTAAGTAACATCAACTAAATATCCAACACATCCTGCAGGTATTCCAGCTAGATGCTATTGAAAAAAAAACTATCTCCCCCCACCTGCTCCCTCTCCCAAAGTTTCTGTCTCTATCCTGGGGAACCTTAGCATCTAAACTAAATGACACCACTTAAAACATGGAATGAGTTGGGCTAGGAGGCAGTGTGGAAAGTGCAGTTTTGTTACACGCTTATGTGGTGCAGTGGAATGCACAGTGCCCTTGGTGCATGAAAATCCACAGTCAGGGGAATTCACACATCACTGGAATTTAAATCAGGGCACACATCTGTGGAAGGCAGGGGATTTCAGGGCATCTCTAAAAAAGTATAATGGTAACTAGCATCATGAAAAAACAGACAACACCATACATTAAGAGCAATAGAAGGCATATTAAGTCCTGAAGAAAAGAGGAAAGAGTGTGCTAAATAGAGATCAGCTCAACAGGGATCATATGAAGAAAGGTTTAGTGACTTGGAAGGAGAAATATATTTAACCCCCCCACCCCGCATATCACAAATAAGACATATAAATATGTAACCAAGAAATAGGTAATCTATCTACCTACCTATCCACCCATCATTCATCTGCTCAGTCATCTATCTATATCACCTAGGTATCTACTTCCCAACTCACTCACTACTGACCTGTGGTGTTAAGTAAATCAGTCTAGTACAAGGATTTTATCAAAAGATTTGTGATAGAATGAAGCAAAAGCAGACATGCATTTTGAGTGATCGAAGATGACTGTCATAAGCATACCATAATCAAATAGTATCTTTTGCAGAAGTTAGTATGTTTAAGGAGTGAATCAAGTTTAGAGAACTTTTTAACCCTGTTAGGAAGAAAAGGGTAACGAGAGCTTTAGTTTATGATATTCCAGAGATAATAACACCAAGACAGTAATGACTATAGGTGAATGTTCTTTATGCTGAGTGGTGTGTCAGAAAGTTAAAAACAGCCCAAGAGGCAATGAGACATCAAAGCTGAATCTCTTACCTTTTTCATATGTTCAATAGTTTGGAAAATAGCAACGCATTTAGGAATGGAATTTTGGAAAATATAAATGGAATTTTGTTAAGGCTATTTTTTTTTTTTGGCCATGAATTTGAATTTTCCAGTATTTATTTTCCTACTAGTTAAAAATCTTGTATTGGCTTCCCAGAGATTCATCTGATAGTACTATGTTAGAAGACAAAACATTAGGTGATATACCACATTGTAACCGAAGCCAGGTGTTTGATTACAACTTTTCAAAGACTCTAATAAAGTTCTCTAGAGAGTTTTTTGTTTTTTAAACGACAGAGTTCACTTGAAATTTTTTAAGGACAAAAACCAACCAACCAACCAACACCATCAAACACACAAACAAAAATACCAGTAGGCAAAGAAATACAACTGAAGAGAACTTAGCACTGAATTGAGAATGCCTATAATCAATTCCTTACATTGAAGATATTTAACTGTGAAAAGGAACAGTGCTACTGGAAAGCACGTATGGCATCATCTTTTCTAGAGATTAGGACAAGTAAGATGGATTCTCATAGGTCTCACTTTGGTGGAGTGTGCTGAAAGGGAGATGGCCAGATCACACGACCATCTTTTCCAGAACCATAATGCTGTGAGGATCATTTCTCCCTAAGAAAAACAGATTTATACATAACACTGAAACAGAAAAAGAACTTTGGTGTCCAAAATCTAATACTTTGCTTCTCAGTTCTCATCCTGCTTGTGGCACCTGAAGACTGTCCTCCAAAAGTACCTTATTCCTAGGTAATGACCAGTGAGACTTGAAAGATTTAAGACAATCTATCCGCTAAACTTTCCCCAAGTTACTTGGACAATAAGAAAACCAAGGTAAGTTATGTTGCTCTGAAAAGCATAACATTCAATCACTTAACATACATCTTTTCAGAAGGCAGTCATCAATTTTGTTCTCAAAGCTGTATTTTTAAACCTCAGAGAGTCAAAGAATGGAAAAAAAAAGTAATTTATTTTACTCTCAAGTAATAAAGTATAATTTTCCATTTTATATCAATCATTTGTTTTCAGTTAGAAGTCGCCAAAGTTTCTAAAAATATAGTATGTCAAATTCTTTCAATATTACAGTAAATGATTTACCTAAGTATGCTTCAAATCTGTTTTTATTTCTCAATGACTGGGCCTTTTCCTTTCCAAATTTACACCCTTAACCACAATCAACATTGCATAAATTGTTTTATCATTACTTTATGGAAAATATTGCAAATAACATATAGCTCATAAAAAGTCACTCCACTTTAAGTGAAAAGTTCTGACAATTTCCCCATAGTCCATGTAATGGGGTCATGGTGGAAGTTATCACCATAGCTACTCTAAACAATTTCAAACTCCTCAGCATGCCTCACAGCCCACTGCCACCTTATCTTTCTTAACCAGAACACACCCACTCATGTGCCACTCAGAGGGACTTTGAGATCAGAACAGAATTTCTTGTGTCATAGATCTCTCCTACTGCTCCCTAACTACTGAGCCCATTGTGACATAAATCCTCTTTGGTCTGAGAAAATTCTCTTATATACGATGAACACTTGTTTGCCAGCAACTGTGAAACCTCAATTCAATGCCATGGAAACCTAAATGTTAATAGATTAACATTCAGGGCAAGAAAAATGAGTCTATGAAAACTAAAAATGAGGCAATTCCAATGACTGACGGTAGACATATTCTTACATATGTCCTTATCAGTTCTGCTTGACAATGGTTCTCAAAATGTAGTCTGTGATTCCTGCGGGTATTCAAGCCCTTTCATGGGGTCTTCAAAGTCAAACTATTTTTACAATAATACTGTGATATAATTTGCCATCTTCACTGTGCTGACATATGCCTCCACAGTGAAAAAGCACTGATGGATAGGAGTGCTGGTACCTCAGCATGATTCAAGGCAGTGGCACCAAACTCAACTAACAGTCGTTGCATTCTTAACCACCTGCACTTGCAGTGAAAGAAAAGAAAAAAGTCAGTTTCACTTAAGAATGCCCTTGAAGAAGCATTAATGTACTAATTTTATTAAATTTCATCCCTTCAAGAGACTTCTTGTAATATTCTGTGTGATAAATTGGAAATACACACACTGCATTTTTGTGTACCAGGGCACAATGGCTGTCTTGAGAAAAAGTATTTATATGTGTGTTTGAGTTATGAGCTAACTAGTTGCTTTTTTCACAAAACACTAATTTTGCTTCTAAGAACAACTGATAGAGAAACCATGGCTCATCAGACTTGGGTATTTGGCAGACATTTTCTCAAATATGAGCCACATGAACATGTCCCTTCAAGAAAACAACTCATAATATTTGTTACAATGGTAAATTTAAGATTTTAATTGAACACTGGAATTCTAGAAAAAAGTGTATCTACATTGTGAGCTTGATGACTTCCCAATAGTCAAAAATTTCTCTGATCTCAGTGGTGGTACAATGTGACTCTTTGAAATAATTAATTTTGTCAGTACTTGGAAGATCTGCACAATTCATAAAACCTATATATTCTAAGTGACCAGTGCACCATGTTACCAAATCCACTTCAACAGCAAGTAAGAGAGTATGAAGAGCCATTAAATGGTTTCAAACTAACCTTTGAGAAACTCCTACTTGCTGAGTTCTGGTATAGCAGCAAAGAATACCTACAATCATCTGAGCAGGTCATTAAAACACTCTTTCCTTTTCCAACTCTCTCTGTGAGGCAGAATTTTCCTCAGAAACCGCCACCAAAACAACATATTGCAACAGATTGAATACTTAAGCAGACATAAAAATCCAACTCTCTTCTACTTAGACAGACATTATAGATTTACAAAAATGTAAAATAATGTCACTCTTCTAATTTTTTTGCTTTCTAAAATAGTTATTTTCATAAAAATACATTGATATTATCATGTCTGTGGTTCTTCATTGTTACTTTTCAATGATTTAATGTAGTTTTTAAAAGGTTTTCCTTAGTTTTAATTTCTAATATGCTCAACATTGATAGGCGTAACTATATATATAAAAAAAAGAGCTCCATGGTGTCCCCAATAATTTTTAAGAGTGCGAAGGGGTCTTTAGATCAAAGAGTTTGAGAACCGCAGCCTGGAGAGGGCTATCTTTCAATGTCTTGTAAACTTGTTTTCTCTGTCTCTCTAGCAGTGAGTCTTCTGTGCCCATTAAAATAAAGAGAATATTTACATAGAGGTTGGAACCTGGTGCAATGCTGTAATATTTATAAAGAAAATGGTTTTAAGAAAAGGCATCGCCAATTGCCATGTATTTTTTACAAGTCTTTCTCTATAAGTCACTGCTATTAACCATGCCTCGCTATAGATGTTTATAACAAAACACTAAAGACTGGGTGGAAAGGAGAAAACAAATTACTCTGCAGAGAACCCAGTAACTCTGCTAAAATACTGTCAGTTATTTATCTACTGTCAGCAGAGGTTGCACACTATAATCCTTGACAAGCTCGGATTCAGAAAGAATGAAGAGAGGGGGCAAGCATTGCATTTAAGGGCCTGTTCTCATGCACAGACATTTTAACACAGATTTAAAGCCAGAATGTATCTTCTAGAAAATGTCACTTTTGATTTTGATACATATCCTAGCAAGTAGGCTCTACATTTGGTTGACTTAGTACGAGCTATGTTAGAGGCTAACACTATATTTTAGACCATTCATGATCCCAGCTTGGAACTAACACAATGAGGTCAGCATCACTTCATTTTTAGAGTTGGCTACTGCAACCGTATGATTTCATAGGCATATTTTTTATGATAAGGAGGAGGGCTTTATTTTTGTTTTGTTCGGCAAGGTAATGACAGGCTCCAAGAATCCTGTTGCCCTCTCTGGTGGCCATTTCTCCCTTTTGTTTACAGGGGAAACGATCATCACTGTGTTCTCTCATTAAGTCCCTCCTCTCTGGAAAGCGCAAGTGGCCAAGGCAAAAATGCAACAGACCTAATAGCTTCCCGCAGGCTACTCTAAAGAAAACCCCGCCTCAAGCAGGTAGTTTAATTAGCTCATGATACTGGCAAGAACACATGAGGTGTAAAGACAGGGGAGGCCCAAACTAAGAGGGCTGAACCAGAAACACAACCCTGGCCATTTCTAGTACTAACCATTTCTAGTACTAATTCCCTGAGAATACAATTCGTATTGACTGGTCCGTTACATGATCTCCACCCAGGCGATCGGAGGTCTAAATAAATGTGTGCTTTTAACTGGGGATGTCTGATGAATGCTGAACCAGAATCTTAATTTTCTAATTCATATTCACCAATTAAAAATAAACTGTATTTTTATGAGCAAATTTACATAAATCAGATGATAAAGCATCTACCACTAAAGGGTAGGAGTTCAGCTCACAACATTTGCATATATTCTCCTAAAGAAAATATAGGCGTTTTAGATTTTCATTGAAGAGTCTTGCTGTGTTGGAACTCTAATGGGCTTAGAACAGTAAATTTTGAAGAAACTGATTGCTACCCCTGTAGCTAGTAAATGTCTGCCTAGACCCAGTGGCATTTGAAAAAAGTGTTTTATCATAAAATTATCCCAGCAGAGTCCATTCTGCAAGATAACATCATCATCATCATCATCAGTACTCCATGCAGGACCCAACAGCTCTGGCACAATATTGCCAGTCATTTATCTGTTGTCAGCACAGGTTACACACTGTAATCCTTGACTGCCTCGGAATTAGAATGTCTTTGATGTCCCCACAAGAGTTTTTTGCCCGAAGGCTTTACCAATGCTCCGCGGCTCAGTGTTTATTCCTCGTAATCTTCCTCTCATCTCCAGGCTAGCAGTGACAGATGGTTATGGGCACACAATAGTATTAAGAGTTTGATATTTTTTTTTTATGCTGTGCTCTCTGTACAACAAATAGCTATCAGACGCGGGCCAGAGAGCTGACATAGCTCGCTTAGGTAATGGCAAACAAACAGCTCGGGTTGATGCTTTCTGTCATTTCCCCTCCTAACCCTGCTTGTTTTCATTGTATACTCTCAAAGGTAAACTATATTAACCTTATAGACTGTTATTAAAAAGATATATCTATATGAGCATAAAGTGCTTTTCTTTTCTCTTTTTCTTACTCTTTTGATTATGAAAGTAATACTGCTGACATATTGAACAAATATCGAATGTCAACATAAATTTTTAGTGTGTGATAATATCCCCCTTCATATAGCTGTGTGTCAGGCGGGAACCCGCGGATGATGCATAGCAGTAAATAACCCAAACAAAATTAGTTCTCTTGTCAGCTTCTACCTTGTATGTCCCCAGGCATCAGTAAAATTGACTGCACGCTAGATTTTCAAAATTAGCCCTAATGTTAGCTATGTGTCTGGCAACCTCCAAGTTTCCAATGTTCTACTATATTACCCGTAAGGATGAATGTGTTACTTTTATATTTTGGCATTTACTCTTGCTGATGCGGCTTTTTTCCCTCTTCTCCAAATTAAAAATAATTTAGCTTTAACAATAAGAATGTGCACAAACATAATGCTGCATCTCTTTAAGCAACTAACTTTAGGCAATTAAATTAAATTAAAGCAAAAATATACAAAGGAAGAGAGGGAATTATTCAATTTAATATTGTTAATTTTATTAACATAGCTCTGTCTTATTTTGTGCAAAGTATTGGATAATGTGGCTCTCACTCTTCCCCCCATATCAGTATGCTGCTTTGCAGTAGGAGTCTACAAATTTAATTTTGCATTTCCATGATAAGCCAGAACCAAACTTTGCAGAACTGATTTTCTTGCAATACGTATTACTTCAGAGACAACCAGAGGTTAGCAGAAAAAAAGGAAAAGCTTTCCAGGAGGGAGTAAACGATGACATCTATTTTCCCTCGAAACAGGTTCATCTCATCCAGACCCACTGCATTTTAAAATAACATAAAAGAATACTGAACGCTGTCACCTTTTAAGTCAGATATGGTTTTAAAATAAAAGTGACTCCCTTAGAAAGGATATGCTAGAAGTGTGAAGTTGAATAGACAAATCCAAGAACACATTCCACATCAACTTTCAATCCCTAAATTTTATGTTCATACATTTAGAGTCAGAGATGAAAATCCCTTTAGGTACCAGATGCTGCAGATCAACTGAGAGAGAGCTCTTGGAGTTGTAATGTGCTGGAGGTCAAATCCCTGGCAAAGGCGCTTTGCCTGGCTGGTGTGGCGTGCTTATTACTTCACCTGTAAACAGCGGCTCTCAGAAAATCGGACCTAATGATCAGCCCAGCATCTCTGCAATAAAGAGGCCATAATCCGTGGGGGAAGCGAACTCTAATCAGGCCACATGCAGATTAAACTAACTGGGAGGAGTAAAAACTAGATTAAGATGTTCCTGCCTAATACCAGAAGATTATCGGGACATTTACCTCTTTAAATCCTAATTTATAGGAGCCTGGGTTAAGTTTATGAGTTTGTATTTGGTGCGATTACATGCTGCAGTTGGTTTTCCTCTGTATGGAGGAGATTCCGCTAGAAAGTGTTTTGCTTAGCACAATGCGGAGGCATTTGGGAGCAGGGGAACAGTTGCCAATGTACTGATATGTTTTATGACAAGTGAAATAAAGGCGCCCAGTTGAAACTGGTCAAATTAAGGAAATAACGGTAATCAGTTTTGTTTTAATGGCAACATTGCTTTAACGGTGTGTATGTATGAAATAGTTATAGGATAGGAGCATATAGATGCAGGTATGGAATCCTGTTCCTGTACTTTGAAACTTCTTGAACAAGGCTTGATTTTCTAGAAGTGTCTAACTGCTGCTCTTAGTTGAGCAAATCACTGCAAATAATTATCTGTAAATCCAATTTAATCTAAACACACAACTATTTATGTAAAGATATGAAGATAATACCACCTTGGCACCATGTTAGCGGTACTGCCACACTAAAATGATCTTTTTCTAAAGCGACAGGGACAAGAAATTACTGAGGCAATCATCAGAACATATTTTCTATTACCAGTCTCCAACTCTTACTAAATTGGTGTGTCTCAAACTTACCACCTGTGAGGCCACACAATGTGCAGTGGTCTTTGTGGATCATCAATTCCACCCAAAATGTCACAGGGATTAAAAGTCCTATTTTGTGTATTTTCCCGATGATGAGAACTCGAATTATCTGATGAGTTGCACGTTCTCCAGTCTGACTCCTGTGTTAACGAGCTACCCAGGTTTTCTCGGGGCACCGCATTGCAAGGTTCGGACTCTGAATTAGAATTCTTCAGTAAATTCTCAGAACCCTTCTGCTCCTGTTGGAAAGGAAGGGCCATAGATGGAGCGATGCCACCATTTCCTTTAAGGCTGAGAATCTTCTGTAAATGGGCTGTTTTGTGCTTGGGCATGAATCTGTTATGAAAAGGAAATGCAATACACTTTTAGTGAAAATACTATTTAAAACTTGCCCTTTACCTTTCTGTAAGGACACAATGATGGTGTAGAAAACTGATAAAAATAAACTAAACATATACCAAACATTCTAGAAAAAGTATAAAAGTAGTAGCCATCCAGAGAAAGTTCAAAACTTTGAAATCAGGTCACATCGTCTTTGAGTGGTTTTCAAAGTGTTTCTGTGGCTATAAAACCTACACTGTACATACTGTGAAAAATAAGAATAGAGAGATGATTTAACACTCTCCCTTCACTAGTCTTGCTGGAGTTCCATTCTACATTTTCCAGCCACTGCATGACCCAATGCATATTTTCAAGCCACACTTAATCATTACCCAACAAAAATGCTTGAAACTTCTTTGATTAACACTGGCCATTTCTACTCACATGATTGTTCTGTATCCTGGGCACCTGTACACACATTTTTATTAAATTGACATGGAGAGTATTTTTTGAAGGATATTTTTTCAATGCCATTCCTTCCCTGTCTTCCCAAAAAAGCTTTGCCACACAGAGTTTGGGTCTGTTACTTATTGCTAGAAGCAGCTAAATAAAATGAAACCAGGAAGCTCACCATTTACTGGGGAGCCAACCAGTAGCGCTTAGAACAGACACGAACAACCAACTAACCTGCGGTGGAATGCAAAAAGAACGAACATGTCACCTTTCAAAACAGAACGAGAGATTAAGTCTGACTTGGGGATCAGTAAAGACTTAAAGATGGTTTTAGTTGAGGGATTTTAAAGGCAGAGAGGGTCAAGTTCTAGACTGAGGGAATGTTGCGATCCAAGGAAAGGGTTGGGAAAGAACATAAACTCTTCAGGGAACAGCAAGCAATCCAAACAGGCTGGGGCCAGCGTCCAAAATGCAAGGTCCAAAGAGGTAGACTGAGGCCAGACAACAAGTGCTTTCTCAGAGTCCCTGAGGCCCATCTTGAGACTTCACCCCTTCCCTGGATTGTTGAGTAAGTGGAGAAATGGAGACTATATGCATTTAAGACATAGGTGAGGAAGAAGAACCATGGAAGGAGAGCAATAGGAACATTTGGAAGAGTAAAAAGAGAATCTGAGAGAGTAATATCACCCTATTGAAGTGAGGTTAAGATCCTCAAAAGGATGTCTAAGAAAGGAATCAAGAAACCTTAAAAATGCATAAAAAGGGGGTTGAAAGCATGGCACAGACACCAGAGCACCAGATAAGACAAGGAGCTTCTGGATCACTCCCTCTCCAAAGGGTAGTTCCTGTGGAGAGTGCAGTGAGAATCCAGCCTGAGAGTTACAGTGCGTGCCTTGAAGCGGGACAGGCAGAGAAAGAGAGCTTCAGAGAAGAACAGGGAAGTGAGGTCTGTTTTCCTCAATGGGGCACCTGTACATAGGGGTATTCACTTGGGTGTTTACTCGGGGACACTTGCTAGGGGAGGGAGATGGCTCCTGAAGAAACAGAAAAGTCTTACAAGACAGAAGTAGGAGGATAGCATAGCATGTAGGATTCTTGGCATGGGGGAAAGCAAGTCAGTCCTTATAAAAGAGAACAGACCAAGCCTTCTTACAAAGCTGAATGTAGAAGGAGAGAGAAGTGAAGGTGGAAAAAAAACAGTTTCAGGTGGCAGGTGTGGAATCTACAGTGTGTCACCAAAGCATTTAGACGAGGCCATTTATTTCACGCGAGGTGAGTAGAGGTGAAGGTAAGTATAAAAAGCGTGCTGAGGGACCATAATGGTGGAGGGGGCCGAGGATGTTCACTAGGCCTGAAGGCACCGACTGATGGGCAACACTAAGGAATAGGGCGGGCTCTGCTGTAAGCTGGAAACAAAGTCTTTGGCTGGAGTGTGCTGTGTATGTTACAGAATCAAAAAGCTTGTTTGGTGGGCCTCTGTACTTGTCTCATAAAGCTCTTTGAGAGAAATCACCTTCTACATAAGAACCCTCCCAGGTAATGAATACATGATTGTATAGAGATAGGTACAACACAAAAATAGTACTAACTCCTTTAGTATGCCCTAATAAAATAATACATTCATTCCTGATTGAAAAATAAAGAAACTTGGGCATATACCGATTACAGTTTCATATCTCACTGGTCTAAAATTATTATGGGAACTAACCAATTTTCTTCCTGAAACAAATTCAAGACATTGAGGAGATTCTAAGGAACTAAAAAGCAATGAAAAAGATCACCACAAAAGGCAAAATAAAAACAAAAAAACCCAAAACCAAAATCAAAACCAAAACCAAAGCAAAATGACAATATCTTAACTTCTTTTTTAAAGATTTTATTTATAAGTAATCTCTACACCCAACGTGGGGCTCAAACTCACAACCCCAAGATCAAGAGTTGCATGCTTTACCTACTGAGCCAGCCAGGCATCCCAACAGTATCTTAACCTCTAAACAAGTCAAACAAACAGAAAGAAAAGGAACATTTGTACATATCTGGAAAACTACAATAAAGTGAGTGAAGAAGCCTATTTGTTTATGTTGGAAAAAGGATGCTAGGCAAGTTTAAAAAGGATTTTAACAGAATTACAAATTTAGTGCACGAAAGATTCACAATTAAAAAAAAATCAGCGGGCATTGAAGCAACATAACTTTATCTTAGAGAACAGTATCATGACCCATCTTACTCTTAAAATCCATTTATATTGGCCAGCATGTGAGCAAAATTGCAAACGAAAAGGGATGGGAGACTGGCTAAAGGGTTGTAAACAATGAGAACTGGTAACTGACAGGGCATTTTGCTGTGGGCAAGGTGCTAGGCTTGCTTCTAAATGTTGGCAAGGATGAACAGGATCCCCTGCTAACACAAGTTGTGGATGGCTGACTTGATCAGTGGTGGTCAGTGGGGACATGGAAAGAGGCAGAACATAAATAGGGACAGTAAGCAAAAACTGAGCTTACTAATGTTATGAAATTGAAAAAAAAAATCCCAAATGCAAGTAAGACACATGGAAAACACTGAGATTGTCTGGAGTTTGACCAGAGGAGCCTGTGCTGAGTTGACCAGCAAACCGACGCCACTTTGTTATGGAGCTTGTTGTACAGAGAAGAAAGACACCAAGTCTGTGGGGAGAGAGGGCCATGCAAATGCTGGTTTCATCTGGGGCACCTGTAACTGTATATGTCTGAAAATTAGAGAGTTCTTAGAAGAGCAATAATAATGATTAAGGCAATGGAAGAATTGATTTATGAGGACAGATTAAAGGAGCTAAATATGAATAGTCTGGTTAAGTGACAAGTAGAGGGGTACATAACAGTAGTCTCCAAGGAAAGAGAATAATTATTTAGCCGGGTACAAAGGGGTATAACTAGAAGTAATGAGATGAAATTAAGAATGGGAAAATTTAAGCTGAATTTCAAGAAAAACTCCCTGATGGTATAATTTATTAGCCCACGGAATAAATTCCCTATGGAAATGCTATAGTGAGGGAAACTTAATAATAGGACTGGACAAAATACCAATAAATAATATAGATAATAATCCGGTATTTGAAAGAAGGTGGTTACATGCCATGCTTTCCTTGCTTAGAATATCTTCCCATATTTTTCTTTAATAGTCTGTTATATATAGTGATTGTTACCCAGATAAGTATTCAGGCAGTTAGCTAAATCAAAAAGGAAATATGTCCTTTAGGTGAGGTTAAGTTAAAATCACTTTACTCTTCATATACTCTGCAGTAGTAAGCTGAAATAATTTTTTACTACTTTGTTCTAGCAGAGCTGGTTGTGAAGCAAGCTGGACAAATGTATTAATATTTCTAAAAAACAAAACAAAACAAAACAAAACAATCCTCATCTACCATCCCACACAGAGTCTATTCTGATTGTGCCATGAAACTCATATTTTCATAGACATGTTTAATATAAACAGTTTATTGCCATAATAGAAATCAAAAAACTTTATTCCAGCTTTTCTAAATGTACCTCTATGGTCAATTACTTCACATCAATACCAAGATCAAATAGGCATAATACTAACAAGCAGTTTGCTTAATAATAGTCACCACACTAATTAACCCAACCAGAACATTCTTAATCAGATGCTATTTGTAATGTACAGTTAAGAGAAGCTTGGCAATAAACCGTTCTATGCTAAAAAAGAAAATAATACCTTACTGACGGGGTGAAACTGGCTTTTCTATAGAACTGGACAGAATGTGCTGTCCTGGCATTAACTCAAGAGAGTGAGTATGCAAATAGGCACATGTCTGAACACTTCCTTTCTCTTCCCGGGCTCCAAGTCTGGTGGAGGTGTTAATGAGAAGAGAAAAGGTCCTGAGATAAGGAGTGAAAGAGAGAAAAGAGTCAGAAGAAAACCAGTGGGCAGCCTTGTAGAGCTTAAGCCAGATTTGCCTTTTAATAACCTCCCAATTTTTCTTAAAGAAATGCTGCCCACCTGAATCACAGAAAGTCTTTCCCTCTTTCTGAGTCTCTCAGCTCTATCAGAACCTGTTTTTACAGGTTCAGAAATATTCTGATTACTGTAATCATTTGCAATCTGTTATTAGCCATGGAGCCCTCCCCCAACTTTTTTCCCAACCAACAGCCAATCTGTGTAACAGAGGTAGAGCCTCTCTCCCGCCTCCTCTCCCCACAAACACCCTTCCTTCCTCACCACGTCTGTCCTCCAACATGGTTCCAGAGACACCGCCACAAAACTTCAGTACTATGTTGGGTAATGTTCAAAGACACAGATGGTGTATGTACTTTCTAGATCTAAATTTGCTTGCTTTTTGCCATCCCCACATGCAAACACACACACCTAGAGCTGGACCTATAGGAATGGACTTATTCAGATCAACCTGGAAAGACTAGATTTCAGAGTAGCTTTAAATGGTATTAAGACTGACGGCAAATGCAGGAAATGCTCTAGGCACCTTAGCTTATTTCTGCTAAAGTTGAGAGGCTAGAGTTTGTTTAGTTGACTAATAGAGATAGTCAAAAGGAAGGTGATAAAATAAAGCAAGTCAAGTAAACTTAGTACATTAATATTGATTCATGTGTTGTTGAAGAGAGTACCATGGCTGAAATGTATGTCATGGTGGAATACGCTGCTTACAAATATCTTCTTGAGAGATTTCAATAAAAAGTACTTAATATAGTGAGTTCAACGTATAGTATCTCATAAATACCCACAGATGAGTCCACAAGACAGAGATTATCAATGGTCTTGTTTCTCAAAACAGATTTGGAAGACAGCACATGAAAAATGATGCAAATTAGTAGATGATTAAAGAGAAAGACACCATAACTGGTCAAAGATGATTCCAGATTTGAGCCAAGGCAGAAGGAGGAGCGTGTTAGCAACTGAAATAAGGAAAATGGCCTGCATGTGGGGCAGAAGAGGGAGCTGATGAAGCTCAGCCCTTCTAGACATAGCTTGGGTTTGAGGGAGGGAGAGTGGTATGGCCACGGTGTTGTATGGCTCAGGATGAAGTTTTAACAAAGTGTGTTTTGTGAAACACTAGAGAAGGTTTTGTGAGAAAACATGTTTGGCAAATGCTGGGTTAAACAGAGCGAAACATTTCTTTGTTAAAGAACTTCCCAAAGTACAAGCTGGTGTGTACTAGAAATATGTTCATTCATTCATTCTTTAGTTTAGTCAAAAAATATTTATTGAGCACCTATTATGTAATAGGAATATTACATTTATCGTTTCTCAAACTTAACACTTAATGAAACAAGGACTCCCCTACCCCCAAGGATGCACTTTAAGAATTAATATTCAACAAAGGATATTCTGGGAAAAACTACTGGAGACCCTAGGTGATGCGCAGCCAGAGTATGAACAGCAAGCAAGGGGGCGGCATATTTTATATGGTAGGCATGACAGAATGAGTGGGGGAAATGCATTCCCACAAGAAAATGATGAAACTCAAACCAAAGGCCATACACCAAGGCCACATATCAGTAGACAAAAGGAAGTTTGAAAGAAATGAGGAGAATCTGAAAAAAAGTGACAGGAGATATGGTTCCAGGCTAGTATGGATGACAGCAGAAAAAAAATATCATTTGATTTTATCATAGCCATTTCTCTGGATTCTTGGATATAAACCATATTGAGAATTGAGGAGAAAAGAAAGAGAAATCAAAGATAAATAACTTTTCCAAAACCAACTGGGAAGACACATCCAGGCAGTGTAGTGATCTAAGTTCTTGGGTGATTTATAACAAAAACTATTCACTGTTTCCAAACAATGTGCTGGAAATTAATTACAAAATTAACATTTTTAGAATTTAGCCACATAAGCAAATATCAAAGATAATTAAAAAATCATGCTAGCCCACATGTGTCCAATATATCACTTATATGGTAAGCAGACTTATATAAAACTAGAAACTATAAAAGTAAAAAATCTTGATCTAGCATTCTCATGTGTTCACATACACCCCCCTGTATCTCTTGCCACACTATCTTCACTAAATAAAGGAATCACAAGCAAGGAAATCCATCATAATTAAAAGTAGATGTTGGGAGACCACAACATTAAACAGAAAGACAGACTTAGGCTTGGTTGGTTGGTTGTAGGATGGTTGCTCTTCTTTCCTGGAGATGGCTAAGGGCTAACACTCATAAAATAGATGGCACATGTCTATGGACACTGTTTCAATAAGAAACTCCTGGCGGAACAAAATAGGAACAAATTCAAATCATAGACGAGTCAATCATAATCCACACGCACATAGCACAAATGCTTTGGGGGAACAGCCATCCACCACCACTGTGGCTGCTTAGGCCATGCTGTTTAGATGTTCAGTGTTTGGTGCCTGAACCAAGTTTCATCTCTCGTGGTATGAATTTGCAAAGCCGACATGCAATATTGACAGCACGAGGGCACTGGGCAAGGGTGTCTCACTGCAACTACGAAGAATCTGTTTTGTGACAAGATAGAAAAACAGAATCCAGACACGAGCTGCAGTCAAAATGAACAGGCAAACCCTACTTATTAGCCTGAGAAATGCACGCTGAGACGGAGAGCAAATTTGTGGTTATCAGACTGGCCTCATTATCTCTGCCTGGCCCCAGAGAGGACACCCTCAGGGATGACAGCACCTTCTTCTAAAGGCCACCCAAAGGACAAGCTGCAGTTCCTGCCCTGGTGGAGGGCCACCACTTTCCGAAGGCTGTCCCTTCAATGGTTGGGATTTATGGCTATCCTAGGAAAATATGGTCCCGTGCTCATGAGTCTATTCCTTTTCCTTTTTCTTTCCCACCACCACATTCCTGAAAATCCAACACTTCCCACATACCTTACTTATACCATTTGTTTATATGACCTCTTCTGACAATATGGTTTATGTGGTTAGTATTACTTAACTTAAACAATTATGCCTCAAGTCCCCATTCTCTCTTGATTTCAGAGTGTTTTGGATTGTATACATTGCTAATTTAACTGCCTACTAGCATGAGCCGTTTGTCTTGTGCAATTTTATAAAATTCCTTCAGAATAAATATACTCTTCTCACCAAAAATTTAAGGTCCTTATAAATGTATGAGATGAAAAGCTACCTTGCATGTTGACAGAAAAATGTTTATCAAATCCAGAGCCAGTCTTGTGAGCATATGCATGCTTACTTCTCATGAGCTCCACTCCTCCCAAAAAAGAGTTCTCTCAGAACAATAAAATCCTCTAGTTTACACAAGGTTTACTATAGCAATTCAACACAGTTAGGCAGAGCTGTAGGCTAAACTGCAAACAGGGAATCTTTATTCTCCCACCTCCGTTTCAAGCATTAACCACCCCCCCCCAAGATGTTTGTACTACTTTCTGATTGCCCGGGTCCCCCTGCTGTCTGCCACACCTACCACATGTCTCTTTGTAGCCTATATGTTGGAACTAAGCCCCACTTTGGATCCAGCCCTGCATCATGCCCTGCTCTCCATTGTTGGTTTTCTTGGGGACTAACCTTAAATTCCCACAATGTCTCACCTTCTATGCTCAATGTGTTGCACCCTTCAAAAGGGGCAGTACCTTTACTCAAGGGAACTTACCACAAATGGGATCATTTCAAATACCATAGCAAGCCTATGCAAAAGATGATTTGGGGAGCACAGGTGGAGAGAAATCTCTGTGAAGCACCTTAAGGAACTCCACTCAAGCAACGGGCATGTTGAACAGAGGTTAATCCAGGCTGTCTCAGTACACAGGCACTTCCTGTATTTGTAAATTTATTCAAATCACTTAATTTCTCTGAACCTCAGTTTCTTAATGTATAAACTGCGATAGTGTCTGTTTTTGCAAATTTGTTGAGAGGATTAAAAGAGCATTGTACCCTGTAGAGGAGCTGAGTAAATCTAAATAAACTTCCCATGCTTTTGGTCATTCAGGTTGGCACCCGTACTAAGGACTTAGCGCTAAGGCCATCTTGGATAACACCAGATTTCCTAGTTAGTCCGTGAATGAGAAACTGTAATCAGTCAACAAATATTCACTCAACAAACATTTCAGCTCCTCCTATATCATATCTGTATTGACAAAGCCTTTAGTGCACATGTAGTAACATTTTATGCCAACTTATTTTGGTCTCTTAGCCAAATTAATTAATTGTAAATTATCCACATCACTTTTAAACTATACTGTTTACTGATTCTATTACTAAAATGATCTAATTTTTCTATTCAAACTTAATAACTTGCTCATCATTTGTTTCATTAGTAACTCAGAAGCAAAACCTTAAAACCTTCTATCCTTTCACCTTAGTTAATGATAGTATATAAAAAATGAAAACTGTGGATCTGAGGTAATCTCTTTCAAGCAGGAGGAGTAGCTGTTTCACATGTACCTAGACTCAGTAAGCTCCTTTGCTAGGATTTACCTTGTTGGCGGGTAAATGGTCTCACTACTCTGGGAATCCCAGGTCTTCTACAGGACCAATAAAGCATCGAAGGAAACTCTAAAAATGATCTCTAATCACATGTTGTAGTCCATGATTTTTTTTTTTTAAAGATTTTATTTATTTACTTGACAGAGATAGAGACAGCCAGCGAGAGAGGGAACACAAGCAGGGGGAATGGGAGAGGAAGAAGCAGGCTCATATCAGAGGAGCCTGATGTGGGGCTCGATCCCATAACGCCGGGATCACGCCCTGAGCCGAAGGCAGACGCTTAACCGCCGTGCCACCCAGGCGCCCCTGATTTTTTTTTTTTTTTTTTTGAGAAGCCATTATTTGGAAGTTGAAAGCAGGACGGTAAAATGTGTTGATAGTAAAGAAAGGATTGCTTTCTTCTTTCCAAATAAATATAAGAATTCCCCTATGGCAGTGTTTCCAATTGGAGACTCTCCCTTAGAGCATGATGTCACTTTACTGGTGCTGTGGACTGGATGGTGTTCCCTCAAAATTCGTAGGTTGAAACCCTAACCCCTAATGTGACTATGTCTGGAGATAGGATCTTTAGGAGGTAACAAGGTTTAGATGAGGTCATAATGGGCCCTAATCCAATAGAACTGTGGCCTTCTAAGAAGCAGAAGAGATCTCTCTCTGTCTCTCTCCTTCCCCTCCTCCTTTCCACCACCACATGTGAGGATATGTAGCCACAAGGCAGCTATCTGTAAGCCAGGAAGAGAGCCCTACTCAAAACCAACCATACACGCACACTGTTCTCAGGTGTACAGTTGTCAGAACTGTGAGAAAATATGTATCTGCTGTTTAAACCACCCACTCCATGGTACTTTTTTTTTTTTTTTTTTTTGCAGCCTGAGATGACCAATACAAATGGATACTGCTGTGGAAAAAGGAGAGAGGGTCAACACTGTGACATGTGAAATTTCCTGAACACAGTATCAGGAAACCAACAGAGTAGAAGGCACCATATTTATGTTGACAGGCTGTGACAACAAGAGAATATTGTTGAAGAAGAAAGAGTTGACTATCAAAACTGATAAAAGAATTTGGGGGATAAAGAGGAGGAAATGTCTGTGAATTTTATTGTGAAGCACAAAATGGTACCTGTTTATTAAGAATTAAGAAAAAAGAATAGAAAATGGAGTTTTAGGAAAGACAATATTCTTAAAAATTTGGTTGTGAATAAAGTCACTTAATCTCTCTAAACCTGGGTTTTCTCACCTGATCAATGAGAATACTGCCAGTCATAGACTTCTCTAGAAGAAAAAGGGTCAAAACATTCTACCAAATGTACTGGTTATCTTACAGTCCTCATTCATGGGCAAAGGGGCACACTGGGTCAGGGGGCTCTAGGCACACTGCCTGGCTTCAAATTCAGGGCTCTGCCACCAATTAGGTGACCCGGGGAAAGCGCTTTTTTCTTTAAGTATCGGTCATTTCATCTGTAAAATGGGGATAATATTAAGGCTGCCTTGCAGAGTGATGTTTTCCATGTTGCTTGGCACATAGTAAGAGGCCAGTAAATACTACTGTTTTTTATTATTAATAATAATGGTGAAGATTATCATCATTATGTTGTCATGATTACTAAAGAGATACTCGACTCCACTGCCATTTCATGGTGAAACCTACTTTCTGAACCAGACAAACTTTTTTTAAGATATGTTTTTCTTGTTAACTCTAACCAGTTACACTTTAGCCATCCGTTTAAGGCAGGCATTTTAATACGTTACCTTATTTTCATTTGTGTACTAATCAAAGATTTGTACTCATGCCTAGAGGCACATTAATTACAAAAAGGCCTCATGTTATAAATCAAACAAATATATTTTTCCCTCTTTATTTGTTTCCTATGTTTTCCTGCCTTTCACTCTCCTGTCTTTCCTTTTATTCTTTTCATTTTTCTAACTGATATTTTCCATTTTTCCCCCCCTTCTTAAAGCTGCATAAACCAAGAAAGTAAAACCAGGAAATTTAAAACATCAGTTTCCAGGTCTCTGAAGCATGAACAGACGGGCATCAAAAAATCTAGTCTTTTTTTTTTTTTATTTGCCCATCCACAACCTGAATAAATCAAAATTACCAGCAAATCCAACTTCTAGCACAACCCGCTTTTTTTCCCCCCCGCTACCACATTAAATGCTATGGCACTAAGTATTGATTTACTTCAAGGTCTGATTCTATTGCTGCCTAATTGTTAAGCCATAGAAACTGACTTTATTCTGAACTGATATTAGAAGACACAGTTTTGTTAATATTACACGTGAAATGAAGCATTCAAGTGTACAAAGTGAGTGTACAAACATTCCCACTTACTTCAGGTTTTCAATACTTTCTGGTATTTCTAAGTTTGGAAAACAGGGGTAAAAATATAACAGATGGGTAAACCACTGGGGTATTCCTAGAACATAACCATGGCTTGAAAGCAAAGAAAAACCTAAAGCACTTAGTGAAAATACTGAGTGAAAAAGGTTCAGAGAAAAAGAGCCATTCCATCACCGTTAAACAAACATTGGAGTGCCTAGTATATGCCGAGCGAATAGCCAAGTTGCACTCATGGACCACACAATGTGCTAGGTGCTCTGATCAGAAAAATAGGTGTTAGGATGATGGGAACGCAGTCCTGGAGGTGGGGTTAGCAACAAGGAAGGCAGTCTAGAGAAGATCTGGTTAAAGATCTTCTTTATAGCAACAAGATCTAGGTGGGGTTAGCAACAAGAAGGCTGTCTAGATCTTTCAGCCGAGGCTGCAGTGGTGTTTGGAAGTTAGCCAGTGTGGTAGTGAGAGGTGGGCTGTGCTAAGAGTAATAGCATGTGCAAAGGGCCTGCAGGGAAAACATGTCCAGGCATAAAAAACAAAAAATATGGTCAGAGTGTCAACTGGGGGTGAATAGGAGTGAAGGTGGGGGAGGGGAGGGACAAAAATGAGGCCCAAGGTATAACCAGGGGAAAGCTCTTCTGCCCTTAATAATCCAAGGGAAGCTGTTTGTGGCCATTTGAAAAGTTTACAGGCAGATTGGGGCTGAATAAACACTCTGCAGCAGTGTGAAGAATGGACTGGGGGTAGCAGAGCAGAGCAAATACCAATTTTAAATCCCTCTTGCCTTTTGAATCTCCATTAAAATAATGGTATGGGAATTTTTTAAAAATAGGGATAGACTTTCAAGGACGAAGAGGAAAATTGAGAAAGATGACAATAGGAAAGAAATGTCAACTAAATTTCAGAAGATGGAAAGCAGACAGATGAGTGGTGTTTGAGCACAGAGGAGGAGGCAGACCACGTCTATGCGTGCAGATGATTTTGCCTGTGCATGTGCTGTTAGCCAAAGCAGCAGCTTATTTGTTCCAGACAAACTCCAAACGCTCAGGTATCAGACATACCAGGTACCTCTGGAGGCGCAGGTGCAGAGCAGAATTGAAAACAGAACGGGTAGCACTTCTATACGAAGTGAGCACAAACCCCTCTGATCACTTCCTGGAGCCCAGGGCAGCCAGGGGTCTACCTCCCATCCACCCTCTCCCCTCACCGCCCACTCCTCACCTCAACAGCAGAAAGGAGGCTTCCTCACCAGAAGGGCTGAACCCCAGACACCAGGTAAGGCTCAAGGCAAGGGTGAGGGAAACTAAGTGAAAGAGCGTCCGTTTATGGGTGATGCCTCTCTAACGCCCTTCCCAAACCATTTGGCTCTCAGACAGCAATAGATTCCCTATCCAGGCTACTAGAGGAGCCTTTCTCTGGAAACTCACTGGACTGACCTGTCGCCAATGACGTGTGGGGATACCAAAACAAAATGAGTGAATCCCTGTTTCCTCATTCTATGAAAAGTGTCACAAGGCCATGAGCCCTGTCTCTGAAACATTAAATACCTTTCAGGGTCTCACTCTCAAATATGAATGGAGAGCCAGGGACCATCAGACATTTGAGGAAAACTATTCAAATGAAATAAGACAAAGCAAACAAGTACAGAAAAGGAAGCTGAAAGAAACTGAGACAGAAGGAAGAGTAGAAGAAAGCTTAAAAAAAAATTCCTATAATATCCACCGTGATAAAATAAGATTTTTGCATTCATGGTGAGAAAAACTGAATGCAATAACAAAGGACATTCAAGAACAAAGAAGAGTGCTTGCGAACAGAAATATTTTAACTGAAAAAGAATCAGAAGAATTGGATGATAAAGTTGAGAAAATTTTATAGAAAGTAGGAAACCAAAAATAAAGAATAAAGTAAGAGAAGCAATAACAAAATGAGGCCCACCCAAATTTCAATATTGATGAGTACGAGTTGAAGAAAGTGAAGATGAGGAAATCATGGGGGAGAAAATCAAAGAAACAACATAAGAAAATTCTTTGTGCTGAAGGGAATGAGTGACCAGAATAAGAGAGGAACAAAAATCTAATCCAAGCAGAATTTTGGAATTTCATACCAGGGATGAAAAGGAAAATCTCACGCAGGAAGAGTCACATGCAAGTGATCAGAAATAGACAGGAATCAGACTTCTCAATAGGAAGTTCAAAAAGTAGAAAACAATAGAACATTACTTCAAACTTAAGAGGTAAATGATTTTCAATGAGAGCTCAAAACTCAGTCAAATGTCAATCAAATGTGAGATAATAGGATAAAGGCTTTTTGAGACACCCGAGTTCTTAAGAAATTTTAGCTCCTGTGGACATACCTTGTGGTAGATAACACCACACTAAAAGGAGAAAGGAAAACAAAGAACAGAGAGACACAGGATCAAGGAAATGGTTGACTCAAGGGCCCAGAAAGCAACTAGAAGGAAGAGGAACCAGAGAATGGAGGCCTCCAGGATGGAGGTATCCAAGGAAAAACATGGAAATGATAGGTTTTCTGATGTGACTGGCCATATCAAGATTATGAGTCAGTAACAGCGACAGAGCTTGGGAATGAGTTTGGGGTAGTGACAGACACCAGGCAGGTAAAGCCAATGCAATAATTAGCTTCAGGAAAAAGTGAAGAGTTGTTCAAGGAAGAAAACCTAATCAGGGAATACAATGATGCTCAGCAGGGAACATTTTTTTACATAGCAATAAGGCTATAGACACAGGGTATTTAATTAACCAAAAGCTGAGATATAGCCATATTGGAAGGATAGGGTGAGGGAAAGCGTGTGTGTGTGTGTGTGTGCGCGTGCACGCGCACATGCATACTCAAGATTGTAAAAGAGCTAACCAAATCATTTCTACTGGTAGGAAGTAAATAGATAATATCTATTTTAAAAATCAAGAAACAGCAAGACAAGAAAAAATAAACATTTTGTCAGTCGTAGCCTCTGAAGGTGGGAGAATTTAGGGGTGGGAAGGATTGTGGAAAAGGATTTTGCTTCGTACTACAGATTTTTTTGTATTCCCTGGCTTTTAAAACTAAATATATGTATTACCTTGAGAATTCATGATTTTAATAATCTCTGGAAATTTCTTGTCCAAATCTCTTTGAATATGCCTCTAACACTTTCTCTGATTTTTCCTTCTGAAGTCCTATTAGACATGTGTTGGATTCTTATCCTTTTATTTCTTAAGATCTAGCTTCTAGGTCACTAATTCTCCCTTCACACATGTCTAATATTCAATGTCTCGACTGAGTTCATTTTAATGAATATATTAAAATTCTACTTAGTCCTTTAAAAATATGCATTTATTTTTATAGTATCTTTTATTTCTCATGTTATAAATTTATTTTTATGCTACTAATTTTTTAAAAAATTTGCTTTTTCTTTTCTATCCAGAAGTTTCAGTATTTGAAGTTCTTAAGGGACTAAGCCCACAGTCAATTGTTAGAGCCAGTTCCTGACTTGCTAAACTGTAATAGATATTGGACAGGAAACATCAGAAGAGGTTTTGAGGAGAGGTGAGGATGACAGACAGGTATTGATCACTATGCTTGGAAAGAGCTATAGATTTACCAAAGTGAGGCAACAGAGAGAGATTTGTACCTAAGTTTTATCCTTCCTTAAAAATGCATCAGTTTTCTAAATTCTAAGACATTTATTTAAACTATAAGGCAATCAGCAGGTATTTATGAAGTGCCCACTCAAACTGAAATCTCTGCTGTTGTAAGAAAAACCAGACATTTTAACATATGATTGAATTTCCCTCTTCCAAGCTTTTTTTTTTTTTTTTTGAAGAAGGAGCTGGAGGGGCAGAGGAAGAGAGAGGGAGAGAATCTTAAGCAGACTCCAGGCCCAGTGAAGAGCCCCACATGGGGCTCAATCTCAAAACCCTGAGATCATGACCTGAGCCAAAATCAAGAGTTCAACCGAGCCACCCAGGCACCCCTTCCTCTTCCAAGCTTTCTAAAAAGATAGTAATGTTGGTTGTTTAAAGATCACAACCATCCATGGTCATCCTTCAGGATATACTGAACATTATTTTGAGGTTCAACATTATTAAAAAGCAGAAAAGCTTTTTACTTTGCACCTTGAAATAGCCTTTCCTTGAATAGTGGGTTCATGAATATAGGAAAATGTTTTCAGTAGAGAATTATATACATTCACAGTTTGTATTTTTATGGGTCATAAACACCGAGGTGTGCAAATACCTCTTTTAACACTAAATTGGGTGCAAGTGTACACTTTTAACCATGAATGTTAATAAATGTCTTGGGAAAAGTATTTGATGGAGTTCTCATATAAAACAAAAAAAATTCTTGTCATCTTAAAAATGTACTTATTCCATAATGTAGCTGTACTGAGGGTCTGCAACTTACTAGGATGGGCTATGTTCAAGCATTGCATATGCCACCTGAACTGTCACTGTGTGCCCTAATTTATACACATTTAACATTTCAATAATATGTGCCATGGCATAACCAAGTTCTCAGGGTGTCAAAAGCGATTATTCTAGAACTGAATGTAAGCTTAGGAGTACAGATAGCAAATGGCCAGATGGTCCTGCAGCAATCTGCTGAAGGCCATTTAAAACCAATCCATGTGCAGTAGATGTGTTCCAGCAGAGAATTATAGACAATAAACCAAGAGATACTAAAGTCTTACTATGATATTATCTTTGCCTGAAATAACATTTTGATTTTATAGAACTGGAGTTAAAACAAATCTTATTCTTTACTCCCTGTAGCAAATAAATGAGCAAAATCAACTCTGCTGGCTCACAGGTTTATGGCCCACAGTAGATGTTCAATACGTACTTGCTGAATGAATGACTGCCTTGGTACAAGGAAGTGGCAAGGGTTATGCATACACAATTTTATGCTTTTCTGGGTCCTGACTGTTTTTGTATACTGATGTGTGGTTTGGGTGTTTGAGTATGTTTTATTTAGGTGGTTTGCATATGTGAAGCAGAAAGAGGTAAGGTTGGTTGAAGGGTAATTATTTCTTGATGGAAGAATATAAAAAGTATAAACAGATCAGCTATTGCTTAAGCAAACTCAGCTCTTCATTCCTGATCTACAATGCAAATAGTATACAAAATAAGGTTTCATTAAAGAGTGACTGTCACATCAACAGGAAAGAGAACGAAGACCTGCTATGCAGTATTATTAGATATATTGAATTTGTTGTCACCAAGATCAACAAAATACTGCTTCGAAGGACTACACACTGTGACATAGAAATGGCTTTGCAATACAGAGCACTCCTCTGATACAATTTTTTTTCATATTATCATTTCTAGAAGAAATGAATATCAATTTATTCATGGCTTGGGTCACTATTAAAAAAGTAATAAACTAATGAGAAAGTATCTATGATAACTAAAGATCCATTTTGGAAAAAAAAAATTAGAAACTTTTTATCACGTGATATGTTCACAACACAAAATAACTCTACATCATACGGTGTTAAAATGGCACTTTTCCTATTACCTCGGCATTTCAGCTGAGGTTCTCACCCTGAGGACTGACCCACAATTTCCCAAAGGAAGTGTGAGACATACTTCTGCAGGACTTGCTAAAGGTAGAAATATTGGCCCCATGATTCTTACTCATCATTCTCTAATAGCCTCAGTATGAGGAGGAAACTCACTGGTGTAGATGGGCTCCAGGAGAACCTCTTGTAGAGATTTGGGATGTTTGCCAGAAAGGGAGGCTGGCATCTCTTTCCTCAAACTGGATGACTTCCAAGCTGCTGAGACTCGAAATCCTGCCTCCTCCTCCTGCTCCTAGAACAGAACTCAGAAGTGTTCTTGGGAGAACCTACTGCATGCCCTCCTAAAATACAGGGCATAGATCTTGATGATAGCCCAGGATTCTGAAGGCAGGAGGCTGACTGAAGTTGTCCACTGGCAGGGCAAGGAGAAAGGGCAGATGAAGAAAGGAAGAAGCTCCATTTTTACCATTTGAAAGGGAAAGGATACTTGATTCCCTCCCATCCCCATCCACGTTCCTAGTGAAGGGGAGTTATGCATGCACCATAGTGAAATGACTATGCTCAAGGTTGACTTCAGGGCAAGGGACACACGCTTGTGTCAGGATCTGAGAGAAGGAAGTGATAAGAGGTCACCCAGAGAGGGTTTCATCCACGCTAGGGAATACCTCTCTGTGCGAGGTCTTCCTGGGAATGTCTCGAAAGAACATACTTTCACACAAAAGAGCTGGCATTTGCCTATTGCTGACAGAAGGCATCTGACACCCATGAGAGAGGCCCTCCAACACTACCAGCTATGTAACAACAAGCCCTCCTCTCTTTTCCTCCAGTCCTTCCTCTTAGTCCACAGCCTCCTGCAGGAGCTTGAAGGGGAGGACAGGAGGCAAGAAAGGAGTTGCATGTAACTGGTTTTTGAACAGACTGCACTCGATGGATATAGTAAGGGACTAGGTTTATTTTCCCCCTTTGCCACTGCCTTCAGACACATCTCAGATCTCCTTTCTCTTCCTGTTGGTGACACCTTTGGCAGACACCTTGGCTTTCTGGCTTGTGATTACTTTCTTCTGGTACTGTTAACATTTCTTTTTTTTTTTTCTCCCTCCTGTGTTATAATCTGGGAATAGGAAAGGCCTTTTAAAACATGACACTAAGGTAGAAACTGCAAAGTAAAGAACAGGTTGGTCTGTGTAAAAATAAAATGTTTTAACATATCGAAAGCTTCATAAATAACAACTGAAGGGTAACGTGCAAAAGTGAAAAAGAATTTGAAATGCATACAGCAGATGAAGAGTTCATCAGTTAACTCTTAGCAATCAATGGGGCTAGCTGGCAGGCAATCCCAGGTTCCATGAAGTCTGCTATTATTGGGACCTGGAAGTTGTGTGATTCAGGCGATCCATTTCACATCTCCGAGCTTCAGTGTTCTCAGCTCCGAAGGGGGGTCAAAACCATTACCTACACCAGTGGGTTGTGGGGAGAATTAAATAAACTAATTTGTGTACAGCACTTAGCACAGTGTTCAGCAAAGAGTATGCACTCAAATAAACATCAGTTTTATACCTTCATCACCAGCATTAAATCTTCAAGTGGCTAGTTATGGGTAGTAAAAATCAAGTTATAAGCATTCTTCCTCTTTATTTTTGTCTGTATTGCCACAGTTTTCCACAATGAGCATGTGTTACTTCGGTGGGGAAAATACACAAACTATTTCAATTAAAAAAATAAGAATAAAGGCATGTGTGAGCCTCTGCCAACTTTACAAAGTAGAGAAAGGCAGCCGCATGTTTCTCACTTGGGCTAGAGTTGGTCATCCTATTTATTTTGTTACAAAGAATGTCCCTGAATTACTGAATAGGGAAAACGATTTTCTTCCAACATAGGCAAGAACCATCTGGTCATTCATTGATAGAAATAAATATCTGCACACGAATTATGTTTCCACTGATCAGTATATATACACACAAGACATGCGAAAGGCATAATAAAAGCTTTAGAAAACATTCACAGGAAGAGAATCAAACATTTCATATCACAGCTTTGTGCCATGTTGTCACATCAGGTTTGACTTGTTTATCGTATCACTTCATTTACTCTAATGAAAAATCACTCTTAGGACTCAGTTTCCTTTACTGGCATCGCCACTCATTCTGGGCATCATTTTATGAAAATAAGGCAAGTGGAAAGATACTGATGTCATTGTCAGATGAAGCAAAACCACATGAGAGGCCCTGGCTCTGGTGCTCATTTAAGTTAGATCGAAGTAAGAGGGAAGAAGTTCTGGGATGTATGTGTCACAGTTTTTGAAATGGCTGCCCTCCACAAACAAGCCCAATTTACAAGAGAAGAACATATAAGGTAGAGGGGGGTTTCAATTTTTAAACTATGTTACTAAGTACACATTTGCTTCTAAACTTTAAAGCAATGCTGAATCGCATTTGGATAGAGTTATAGCATTGCTTTAAACACACACGCACATACACCATGGAGGTAATCCAGTTACTCCTGCAGCGCAGATGTGCACAAGAATGCTCTAAGTGATTAAGATAGGGCTTTAAAGTCAGTTAATTAGAAACATCTCCCTTTGTATGATCAACACTGATACTAGCTTTGAGTTCTGATTGGCTAAATGTAAATTTAAATTTTAAGATGCACGAAACACTCTTTGGACCTGCTCTTGTGTTGAACTGTCTTAGAGAAAGGGCCTTCAGTATCCAAAGCTCTCTGGTCAGAATTAACATTTTAAAAAAACAGAATTCTGCTCATCTGATATTATTAAACCGAGCTTCTCATAAATAACATGTATCTTTTCTTGGAAGGAAAGATGACAAAAGTCGTAAGTGTAACATTTTAAAACCTATCTTGATAGGAAGAAATCAGTCATTTTAACAAAAACCACACTGCTCTTCGCTGATTATTGGCATGATCCTTTTGAAAAAGGCCAGAGGACCATGGAGAGGGTAAAATATAATAATTTACAGGAAACTGTTCAGCATAGTGCTTGGCACTAGCAGTTGCTTAATAAAGTTTCAGTTTTACAGAAAGGAAGGTGATTGCTAGAGAAAGTGAGCCTAAACAGTTATAA
Organism: Ailuropoda melanoleuca; assembly: GCF_002007445.2. Classification (NCBI taxonomy): domain Eukaryota; kingdom Metazoa; phylum Chordata; class Mammalia; order Carnivora; family Ursidae; genus Ailuropoda; species Ailuropoda melanoleuca. Next base: position 115,864,609 of record NC_048219.1, read on the forward strand.
TAAGCATGCACTTATTTTTAAATTCAAGTTTTATTTTCACAAGATTTAATAAATATCAAACTCCCAATCTACACATTATATGGGGAAAAATATTTCTGTCATTGGAGATTTTAGAGGTACAGTCACATGAAGCTCTCAAAGGTCAAATGAGGCTGCTTCCCATTGGCCTCACACTCCTTGACGCAAAGCCACATTCACAGAGAACACAAGGTCACTCCCAGTCTCCTGGGATCATGTTGACAAGTCCATTCATTCACAGATTAGCAAAACAATCCAACTTCCCTGGTTTATTAAAGAATGGATCAGTTTAGGTCATCTTCTAACAAATATATGTTACTCTTCTACCGGAAAACAATATGGATGCACTCCTTGAAAGAGACGGACTTGATCACTTCTGTCTGCTAGGATTAAAGAAGCTGTTGGTGTTTATGGCAAAGACATTTACGTGCAAAACCTTCCATCTTGTTTTATTTGTATTTTGTTCACAACTCCAGAGAGATTGATAACAATGCCAATTAAATTTTGCTCTCAGTGAAGTGTCACATATGTCCTAGAAACAGGAATGGGAAGGAAGGTAGGGTATGTGAGTAAAAAATCTTCATTAGAAGGGGGAGTGTTGCAAGGCACCTTTAGAAGCAAATTGCCTTGGACCCAAATTTATTATCACCTAACAGGTAAGTAGCCCTGGGTCAACAAGATAACCTAGTTGAGCCATTGATTTCTCACTTATTAAATGGGAACAACTTCTTAGAATTATTTTAAGAATTAGTTGAAACGGTATATATATGACTGATGCAGAGCAGAGACGATATACATCAGTAAATCCATTTCATACCAAGGCCACTTTAGAAAGAAAACATACTTGCTTAGACTAGATAAGCTGGTGCCATAATTGGACAGAGACTCCTAGAAAAGTTCCAGAACTAGTTGATGAATTCAGAAAATTTTTAATATTTATTCTTATTTCTGCTCTAAATAGCTACCATTGAATCCATCGCCTTGCACTGGTGGCTATCAGTGGTATTACTGGTCTAAAAACTTCCCAGATACCAGAGTAGTGAGGATGGAAAACTATGATGATAACAACAACCCGCCATCCCTTGTCGTATCTTCTCTTCTTCTCATTATTTTTGATTGGTGATGCTGTATAAGGCACCTAAAGAAAACTATGAATATATAGGAAAAAAGCTGTTGGAGAAAGCTGTTTCAAGCTGGATGTGAAGTGCAGATATATGAGGATGGGCCAATAAAAAACATGGTAGCAAAGCTCAGAGAGAGGAAGGTCATGGATAGGAAAGAATCTCATACCTAGACAGCAATATCAAAATCTCCATTCTTAAGAATATTTTCCCCTCTTCAACTTCTTAGTCAAAACACTATCTAGTAATAGCTTTTACTCAAGTCCTGAATAGTTTTCAACAGGTAGTCAGACATTAGATGCCTATCGTGTTACCACCCATGTTTAACTAAAGGGTATTCTTGCCATAGGTCATAGAAAGTAAAAGAAAGTTGTTAGAAACATTGCCTCTTTTGGCACAATTTGTTTTGATTCTTTTCATTGTTCCTTAACTGCATATGATCACAGAGGTAAACTGCAAAAGCAACTCAGTGTTACTGTGGGATAACATTATGATTTTATTGAAGAATGTTCTCTGTAAAAATAGCAATGCATTCGTTAGCTTTTCAAAACCAGTTAGAATTATGGGAATGAATTAGTTGAAAAAGCTGTCTACAGTAGACTTTGCACTATGTTCTTGGAAATAGATATTACCTTTCACAACAATAAAATCTACCCACGATGCCTTTTTTTCAAGAACTTTGGCATGCTAGAAAAACTTCATAGGACAGTTTTCTTTAAGTTTAAATCACAGGATAGAGTCTGAATAATATTCAAGACATAAATCATGTGTCACACATCTCCAAATCACCAATTATTAACCTGGAGACCCTGAATAGTCTTCAGGGAGTCCTTGAACCCCTTGTAATTACATGGAAAGTTGTGTGTGTGTGTGTGTGTGTGTGTGTGTGTGTGTGTGTGGTATATACTTGCATTTTTCTAAAGACTAGAGTCCATTAAGTTCATCTAACTTCTAAAGGGATTTATAACACCCTTCTAGGGTTGAGAATTTCTTCATTCCTAAATATATTTTATATGACTGCTCTCTGTTAGGCGCTATGCTAAGCATGGGAGCACACTGAAGATGTGGTGCTTGACCTCTACATTTTGAATCTAGCAATTGTCGTGAATAGGGAGGTGGGGTGGAATCATCAATCTTACCAACTGGCTAACTACCTTTCTCCCCCAATTCAACCCCACCCCATCTAATCTTCTTCTCCAGATCTCACACTCTCCTTGGGACAAATTCTCCTTCATATAATCCATACTGAATTCCACCACACCTTCACTGATGTTGTTCAATCGAAATGAGATGCCCGCTCTACTCTTATTTTGAAAGGTTCAGTTCAAGATCTATCTTACCCACGATGCTTTCACTGAGACTCCAGAATGTTGATGACTTCATATGCTCTGCTGCTTTTACATAACTTCATTCTCCCTTCTGAACTAAAAGTAAGCTCTAGAAGGTAGGAATCACACCTTACAGACAATATTTTTGTTTGTGTTCCTGCCTTGGTTGAGTCTACTCTAAATGCTCATTTGTTTCCTGCTAGAGAAGAAGAAGACTTTAGTACATCTCTCTGATCTAGATGATAACAGAAGTATAAGAAGATCTTAGAAGGGAATCTGAAAGAAAAAGATGTTAAGAAAGGAGAGGAAAATAAATGACAAGAGAAGAGTCAGCAAAAGAATACATGCCAAGAGAGACAGGAAGAAAAGCGTGCACTTGGAAGTACACCAAAGGTGCTAGGCTCTCCATGGAGGGTGATTGCAGATACACCACAAAGCTCTAGGAGTATTCTCAGACCTTAGGAGGTAGGCACAGTGCTGTTACTAATTGCAGGCAGAAGAGAATCCTCATGGAACTTGTTCATGCCTGTGAACAGAGCTGTAGCCAAGCTAAGTAAGAGGCACGTTGTCTTCCTACAGCATGAATCTTAGTAGGAGATGGAGCCTGCCAAGATTCATAAAATGTACCCACTTCTGTTCATTCCAGTGGGAAAGAATGCACTGCCAGACAAAGTTCATAATGCTGTGAGTCTTAATGAGGATGCAAATCAGAAGTTTTAAAACACTTGGGGAGTTTTAAAAAATACTAATGATGTCCAGGACCCACCCAACAACTTTGATTCAATTGATTTGGGATAGCCTCTGGGCACTGGTATTTGTTTATACCAGGTGATTCTGGAGAACTACTGTCATTGCCATCTAGGAAGAGAATTCAAGGACCTGGGGAGGAGGGTGTAGTTGCAGGGGTGGGGGGCAGGTACCGATGAGTGGTGTTTATCTCTTTTTTAAAAGGAAGGTTATAACCGTAGAAGCAAAATTAGGATACAGGGAGCAAACACGTGGCTACACGGACAGTGCTAAGAGTTGGTTTTATAAACTACAACAAAGGAAAAAATACATTAGAAAAGTGTTTTTCATGAAGCTAGGAAAGAATATCTTTAATTTGCCAATATCATCAAGAAGCCTCTAAGCTAAATTTTGGAAGGGGGAGAGGGAGAAATCCTCAGACACAATCATAAAACCTGAAACCATGGGGGATAAAACAAAGGAGCAAGTGGTAAAAATGCCCAGAAAATTCCAGGGAAAACAAAGGGACACCAATGAGGATGAAAATTTTGAGACTAAGAGGTCTGTATACCAACACACAAGGTTCAACAAGATTGATTTAACTCGGAATTTTTATGCAAGAAGGTATGCTCTTAAAGGTATGATTCACTTCTAAAATACCGCAAGGGAAAAAGGCTTTGAAGGGAGGCAGATACTAAGAATGTAAGCGTTGACTCCCTGCTACCCAGGAAGGCCATGCAGGTGGTGAGCAATGCTTTTGCTTTCCTGTCTCTGTGCCCATTCCACTTCTCATGGGATGCAAGGCTCCCCGCCCTGGCCATGGCCACAGTCAGGGTCCAGCCTGAAGCCTAAGCCAAGGTGGATGTGTTCGTGAAGACCTGTGTACCAAGACAGAGAACCTGCTGGGGAGCTACTTCCCCAAGAAGATTTCTGAGTTGGATGCATTTTTTTTTTTTTTTTTTTTTGAGAGAGAAGGGGCAGGGGGAGGATGAAGGGGAGGGGCAGAAGGAGAGGAAGAGAGAGAGAATCTCAAGCTCCATATGGAGCCTGACATGGGGTTGGATCTCACGACCCTGAGATCATGACCTGGGCCAAAATCAAGAACCAGACACTTAACTGGCTGAGCCACCCAGGTGACCCTGAGTTGGATGCATTTTTAAAGGAGCCAGCTCTCAATGAAGCCAACCTGAGCGATCTGAAGGCCCAGCTGGACATCCCAATGCCTCATCAAGTCTAGGAGAAAGAGAAGGAGGAGTGGAAAAAACAGCAGAATAAAGAAAACAAAGATGAAAAGGAAAAAGGGGAAGATGAAGACAAAGGCCCTCCCTGTGGCCTAGTGAACTGCAATGAGAAGACCGTGGTCCTCCTTCAGTGTCTAAAGCCTGAGATCCAGAATGTCACTGAGCAGCTCAACCTGGTCACCACCTGGTTGCAGCTGCAGATACCTAAGATCAAGGATGGGAACAATCTTGGAGTGGCCGTCCAGGAGAAGGTGTTCAAACTAATGACAACCTTCACACCAAGCTGGAAGGCTTCCACACTCAAACCTCTAAGTATTTCTCCAAGGCAGCCAAGCAGCCCCATGTGGGTGACTCCTGGCAGCTGGTGCACAAGCTCTGGACAAGGCAGAGTGCAGGACATCCGGTGGATGGTCCTGGAGATCTGCAATGCTGTGTTATTTGACTTCATCCTGAAGAGCTTTGAGAAGCTCAAGCCCAAGGGAGAAACAAAAGGAACGATCTATTGAGAATCTCCTCTCATTCTGCAATGGGTCCAGCAGAGACCATCATATCTTTTACACAGGACTCCAGAATTTCCTCTGCCTTCAGCCTGTTGAGGTTTTTCCCTCCCCTGGCCTCTGAGGCACAATAAATAGTCATACCATTGCTCTTAAGAAAAAACGAAAAAAAAGAAAGAATGCAAGTGTTGAAATATTAGGATTCTGCGTTCAAATCCTGGGCTTATCACTTATGATGGTGTAGCCGTGGGCAAGCAAGTGACTTTACTTCCCCAAACCTCGGTGTCCTCATAGGTAAAATGGAGAGGATGATATCTACATTATAAGAATTACTGTTAGTATATTTTGTATCAAATAAAGTCATAGATATTAATAACCCAGTACAGAATGTGGCACACAGTAACCACTGAATAAACACTAGGTTTTTAATATTAGCGCTATTATTAAGAATAAACCCTGGCCAAAAGGAAAAAATTCATCCAAAAGAAAAAGATTTGCTCCAAGTGGAGAGCCATGCACATTACAAAGATTGTAATATCTGTCTTGTAGCTTATAAACCAAAGGGTGAAGGCACTTTGGAGAAAAGAGAAAAAATGGTGGTGATATATATCTATATACATATTTCTTCTTGGAAGTGCACTCCAGACTACCAGGCCAGGTAGAGGACATGGTTTGGTAACAGAAACTACAAAACAGGCACAGAAGTAACATAAAGCCGTGGTGGGGGCCTTCAGCCATGAGGACACCATCTGGAAGGCTTGCTTGGCAAAAACACAACATTGGATAAATTCTTGACTCACTCTGCTAAGAGTTTAAGCTCTAAAAAGGCAGATGAAGCAAGTAGGGAAACTACTTTTCTGGACTTAAATCAGACAATTAGAGATGGAGGGGTGAGTAGGGGATGTGGAAATGATCAGGAAGATGAAAGAGAGCGGCCACTTAGCATCATGAAACTCTTAGCAACAGAGGAAAAATATGGAGAGTAAATAGAATTTGGTATATGGTTAGGTTGGAGAAATATTTCACAAATCTGCGAACAGATAGGTATTATCCTGTGGAAACAACGGTGTGGGCAGTGGGGGCTGAGTGCAGACACGTGCATGCAGAACAAAGTTGGGAAGAGTAGGTCCTTAGATACCTGGGGTTCTTACTCAGTCAGGGAGTGGAGTCTGCTTGTCTTCTGCTGCGTGTTCTCTGTTCAAGAGGGTAGCATTGGGGAGAGTGGATATACTGAGGAAATCTCATTTTGGATCTTTCTAAGGTAAACTGTATGAACAATGCGAGCTGTCCCCTTGGATACAAGGACCATTAAGATACCCGCCAATGAAAAATTCTAGGATTATGTTTTTAATCTCTCGCTAAGTTAGAACAGAGGCCTGGACATAGCAATTCGAGTCCGGCTTCCAGGCTTTAGACGACCGTGCCCCAGCAAGGCTAGGAGTTTTATCCACATGCACACACACCACTGCCCAGCCCCCTCCCACTGTGTTATGGTTTGACTGACTCGTGTGTGAGCCTCTAAGCTCCAGGGATGATTCTACCCTGCTCACTCCTGTAGTGTGGCCCCTGGCACTGAAACAGTTAACCATTTGTTTTCAGTTGCTGTTCAGAGACTAGTTAGTGGACTAGTTAGTGGTCTGTGTCTTAGGCCATCCTTTTTTAGTTAAGGTTGCAAGACAATGAGAGATGCTGGTTGCTGGATGCCACACTCGGTTTTGGATCCCATCTCCAGTCCATTTCCTCAGGAAATTCTCCTTGAAAATGGAAACATATCCTATTAGTTTAACTGTGGTTGCTGAGGATCCTCATTCCACCCTACCAAAAGTGCCACGCTTCATTTTTAAGTGGAGTTCACTTAAACTCAGTGTTGTTCTCTGGGTTCCTCTTTGTCCTTTAAATTACCTGGTGCCCGAGCCTCTGTTTTGTTTTGTTCTGTTTCATTTTTGTTTGAAGGGGAGGGGGCTGGAAATGACCACTTCAGTGACGGCCTGAAACAGATTCCCTTTTCTTGAGGTTGGTCTCTCAAGTACTTTCCCAACGTTCACTGACAAGGAAATTTATTCATTCTGATGTATAGCTTAGCCGTAGCCTCTAGTCATCTGTAATAATAGATAGCACTACAACCCTCAATAGAAATGGTTTTTAAGCTCCACTATAACAAAAATATTCTGTACTTCTTGAAAGCACACATGAAATAACTTTCATTTCCTTATTCAACAGATTATATACCTTAAAAGAACATTACATTTTAATCACTGTTACAATTTAAATTTATAAAAAAGCTATGGTTATTTTATAATAAGAAACAATCACCAGTGAGTATCTATATGTCAAATGCAAAGAACATAATGGTTATCAATTCACAAGGGAACTTAATTTAAGTTAACATTTGACAGATGTTTAGAACCTTTGAGGCACGTATCTGTCAAGTTTCAAAGAGGCCAATAATAATGGTGTAAGAAAAGTTTAAACATTTTCTTCATCACAACAGTTTTGAGAGAAGTATCAGCTTATAATCTGGTTAGAAATATTCCTCAAAAAAAAATAAAATATCAGATCAATTTAATCAGAGAATATTTACTCTGAAAATTCAGATCCTTTTCCATCCATTCCAGAAAGTTTAATGTAGGTTTGCTAAATGAAGCTGCAAAGAAATGGGCATTTGAAAGCAAAGGGGACTCCCTAAATCACCTGGCCCTTCTTTATTTTGCTGCATCTTTGTATTAAACTAATACCAGGATACCAGGGCATGTAATTTCCTGGTTAGTGGAAATCCCTCTAATCAGAATATTTAGAATTGCTGTCTCCTTTAACTGGACTCCTTTTGTATTGTATACAACGCAGAGGGAAATGCTATCATAACACTTCAATAGTTAAGTGACTTTATGAGAAAAATAGTTCCAAATGTTTCCTAAAACCCTCCAAACCGCACCAAAGAACATTATCGTAATATTATGTTTCCCCATTGCCTCCATTATTTAAACTTGCCTCTCCTGAAATGATACTTGGATGAGAAACTTAGGTTTATGTAATGTATAAATTGTTTCAAAAGGAAAAGCCTTGGCTGCATAATTATTATATATGTAGACATGCCAGATAATTTAATGTTTCCAATAGTTTTTCTTTATTAATTGACAAAAGAGTATACTTAACGCTTTTGGTTACTAGAGCTTTTGGGAGAACTTATTTTTTGTGTCTCTAACCTAAGTTATCCAAATAGGCACTGTATAATTCTCTTAAATTCAGTCCTGAACACAAACAAAAACATCATAAATAATTATATATTTCATCTAAAAGCTAGATTTTGGCATAGTACGTATAACTCGCATACACTGTATATCATGTATCAAAGTAGCATAACAACACATTTCAGGAAGTCCGGCATCCAAAAGCACCTTAATGGCAAGTTAACCTCAGATTCGGTTATGATGCTCCCTCTGCAACTGTAAGCTGCCCATTTGAAGCACTTTTGCAACAGGCTTTCTGGGGGCTAATTACAAGTACGTATATTGTTCAAAAAAATAGCCTCGAAGGAGAAACAGCTCAAATGCTCATCAATAAATAAATGAATAAATAAATGGTAGCACAGACATACCATGAAATATTATTCAGCCATAAAAAGGAATGAAGTACTGATATACGATGGCAGATGGATGAACTCTGAAAACATTATGCTAACGGAAAGTAGCCAGACACAAAAGTCATATGTGGTTTGATTTCATCTGTTGGAAGAGATCAATTCATAGAGATGGAACACAGACTGGTGGTTGCCAGGGCTGGGGCAAGGGAAGTAGGGGGAGAATGAGCTAACCGGCAAAGGGGTTTTTCTTTGGTGATGGAAATGTTCCAGAACTAGACAGAAGTGGTGGTGGCACATTTGGGAATGGCCTAACTGCCAATGCGCAGTTATTGATATTTTATATCAATTTCATCCCAACATGTTCTTGCAAAAAATCGAGTAGAAAATATTTATGGTCTACCCTTCAGGGCCAACTGGAACATGAACGACACGGGCACTCTCTGTGCGCAGGTGTCCCCTCACCCTTCACTCAAGGCTGACTTGTCTCCAGGTCTAGGAGGGGGTGTGCACCCAAAGCAGAGAGATCTGGGGGTGACAGCACACATGTCACACCAGCCCGAAGAAGATGCTCAGGGCTGTGGGTGCAGGGACAGAAAACGAACAAATGCCCAGGGCCTCTCCCTTCTGTTTTAAACTTTGAAGAACAATCCTTCTGAAATTTTACATACAATATTCCACAGACACATGTTTCAGATAACCATCTCAGAATGTAATCTAACACTCATCAATGACTAAAGAAAACAATTTTCTACTTTATTATCAAACCTTTTTAGACATATGTAATGCATTCGGGCAAAAAGAGAAAAAGATTCCGGAATTTTGGCAATTTGATAAATTGGATATAGAAATCTCCTTAGAACAACTCAATGGTTCAATTCTCATTAAAAGCCTTTCTGTAACACAATGCTTCAATTGCTAGACGATTTTGTAAGAAAAATATGCCACTGCTTCCATTTCCTAAAGAGTATGGACTTGAAATTAGAAGCACTTGGCTCAAATCTCAACTCTGCCACTCACTGTGTGACCTTCGTAAAAAAAAAAAAAAAAAATTGGTCTCTCTGAGCCTCAGTTTCTTTAATACGAGAATGTAGATGATGCCTTCACTTTTGTGAGTTCAATTATAATGGCTAGACTTGACACATGGCAAGTGCTCAAGAAATATATTTTCGTAACTTTACCTGCTTCTTTCCCCAATAAAAAATATTTATTCATAATCATTCATTGTTGTGAACATCATATAAACTCTATAACCAAGAACGGTTATACTGTGATAGGAGTTTCTCCTCTATACTTCGAGACATTTCACAGCATTTGATAATACATATAAATTGAGGAGTGCTGAGGGAGACAGAGAATTAGAAAGCAAACAGTTTGGAAAATGTCCTTAAAAGATTTTGTGCATGGGTAAGTTCAGAGTCTAAGAGTTATTCCCCATAGTTATGGTGACATAGCTATGACACAGTTATGGTGACATAGAGGACGAGCAACATATCCCATCCCAGGGAGAAAGAAAGCCTGACAATCTGTAAGTAGGTATTAGTTCTACAAATGTTTTGCTTCTCCAATAGTTTAGAAACAAGAATGTAACTCTCTCTATACCCATAGAACATTTAAAAACATGAGATAAAGTGCTGTTTCCTTTTAAGCAATTTAGCCATTCTTGGGTACTTAGTAAGAAGCAACTTACAACCAATATTGTGTGCGATGGAACATTCAAAAATAATTCAGAGAATACTGTTCGTGCTCTCTGAGGAACTTATGGTGTGGGGGACAACAACAGCAATGAGACTTGAAAATTACAGACTTTCATAAAGGCTTGAAAAATTATTCCTATTTTTTCCTGTGGATTTACCACACAAACAGTTTTAACCTGATACTATATAGGAAATTTAACATGGATTCTATTTTATTTTTTAAGATTTTATTTATTCATTTGACAGAGAGAGAGATAGCTAGTGAGAGAGGGAACACAGGCAGGGGGAGTGGGAGAGGAAGAAGCAGGCTCATAGCGGAAGAGCCTGATTGTGGGGCTCGATCCCATAACGCTGGGATCACACCCTGAGCCAAAGGTAGACCCTTAACGACTGAGCCACCCAAGCGCCCCTAACATGGATTTTAAACCTCAATAGAAATGAAATATAAATTAAATTAAAAATAAGGAATGGTGTGTGGATTTTGTTTTATTATTATTTTTTTCAAGATTTTATTTATTTATTTGACAGAAATAGAGACAGCCAGTGAGAGAGGGAACACAGCAGGGGGAGTGGGAGAGGAAGAAGCAGGCTCGCAGCAGAGGAGCCTGATGTGGGGCTTGGTCCCAGAATGCCGGGATCACGCCCTGAGCCGAAGGCAGACGCTTAACGACTGAGCCCCCCAGGCACCCCAGATTTTGTTTTATTTTTAAAAAGAGTATGAAGGAGCCTAAGATGGAGGGAAAGAGACCATTTTTTGATAGTAAACACAACATGTAAAAGAATATTTGTTTTTACTTACTTAGTGTGAAAAACCATCCTTCTCCCTGGCATTAATGTAACTTTTGACTTTGGTCACTACACAATTAAAATTTTTATGAAACCACAGAATTGAGATTGGAGAGGAACCAGAGAAATCATTTAATTTCACTCTCTCATTTTTAAGGTGGGGAGCCAAAGGTCTAAAAAGCACCTTTTTCCAAAGTGTGTTCTAGAAAATACTAGTTCCTCAGGATTTTAGTAAATGCTCTATGAGTTAAAAAATCATCATCATCATCATCATCATTATCTGTGGTTAAATATTAAGTTTTGGAAATATTAAATTAAATAAAGGTTTGATTAAATAAGTTAGACAGATTTATTTATTTCAGGGGTTCTCAGACTTGAATACGAATGTGCTTTGTGACTATTTACAGGGAGATAAAGTGTGCAGAGCTGCCCCCTTCACCCCCCCCTCTTTTTTTAGAGAAAGGAGCACTTCATGGAACTACATGTATAAGAACACATTTTAGGGAACACTACTCTAAGAAAATTTAACTCAAAGATACAACTATGTGAGCTTTGACTCTGTCAAGGGATTAGAACCATGTCTTTGAGCTTCTGGGCTAGGGAGTCTTCTACTATCATCACTCTGATACCCCACCCTGAAAGAATATAAACAAGTCTGAGGTTGCCTCTGAATAAACATATTTGGCAAGCTGTATTCTGTGGTAAGTTCTTTATTTTGTTCAATAATGGAAAATACAAAGGCATTTTCTGAGAAATATTCACAAATCAAAGAAGCCATTTGCTTATAGACCTGGGGAGCAATGCTACCATGTCCTTGATATCATCCCATATAGCCACAATCTTGTTCCAACTTCTGCCTGGGTCACTCCTTACTTTTAAATGGAGGTTTACAGGGACCAGAAAGGCAAAGGAGCTGTAACATCCATTTCCAATACACTGATCAACACTGGCCTTGGCTTTCTTAAACTTCTTTCAATTGACATTTTTTTTTTTTTTAAGTTGACCCAGGAGGCTGAGTCTTAGAAACTTGTACTTTGGAAACCATTTGATGTAATGTCATTGAAGCTATTCATATGCTTCTGGAAAACTATGGATGACTTGCTGAGAACCTGGTCTGCTTTAAGAAATGTATGCCATTCAGAGTGATAAAAATAGGGGGTACCTATTCTCAATAGCTATAGCAAAGGCATACGCGAGAATACATCCCCTTTGGTTCCACAGACTTCTTTTTTTTCTTTAAATATTCCGCAAAAAAAGGGAATAAAAGTTGACTTTTGGAATACTTCTAAATTTTTCTTAAAGTTCAAAGCAGAAAATGCCCCGTATTCACTTTCAACTTTACATGTTTGTGTGTGCAAATGAGCATGCATATGTATATGGCAGCAATGATAACTGAACCACACTCAGGATACAACAAATCCTCATGACTCTTGTTTTAAAGAAACTGGGCCCTCATGATTGTTCTACTTTATTATCACTTGTTTCTGCATGAGTTAATTTGCACTTGATGTTGTTCATTTATTTCACTAGACTTATGCCACTTTCTAAAAGAAGAAGATAATAATTTTTTGGTTTTTTTTGTTTGCCCTCCTCTCATCTACTGTATACACTAAGAGCATCTATGCCAGGGGGCTTACATGTCACTAAGTCCCTAAAAGTTCATGGTCGTAAAGATAAGAGGATCTTGTAGTCAGGTGTCAGAAAATCCAATAACTGGAATGAAAGAAAAGAAACAGAAAGAAAGACGGGAGGTAGCAAAATAAGAGTTTATGAGGAAAGAAGCTTGAGTAGGTGAAAGTCTAGAATCCCAAGGGTGGAGGACTGACAAGGGAGACTTCAAAGAAAGGACTCAGTTATCAGATGCTGGGAAGAACTCAAACCCAAATACTGACACACCTGTCAATGGCTCAAAGCTCCTTAACCAACACAGAAAATGCAGGGCATGACTCTCAGACAGCGAGACCGATTTACCATTATTTTTCATTTTGCTAAAAGAAATAAACTGAAATGACTTTTCTCTTCCAAAATGTACTCCAATTAGGTTGATATCATTGGAAACATGTGAGTACGTTTTCAGTCTTTGGAGGTGGTCACATACTTTTTTCTTCCATTCAATCATTCATTCATTGACTATGCCAGATACTGTCACTGCCCTTGGGAATTTCACAATCCATTATAATAAATATGCTCAAAATTACTAAATTTGGAGGCTGAGGCATTTTAGCTCATAACCAGAAGTTAGAGTTCAAAAGCGACTAACTGTGATGACTAAGTTGAGTAATATCTTAGGTCACAATAAGTAATAAAGCCGGTTTTCCTGATTGGTTCCTAAACTATTAGTGGAGGAGATTTCCCAAAATATTTTAAGAAATAACATCAGTACTGAAATAATTGTAGTTTTGTGAGAGAACAGTTTGAAGACTAATGCTTGCTCATCTGAATGAATAATTCAAGAGAAAAATATTCTGTAAATATCTGCCATATACAAATAGTGTACAATACAGTTTCTGCATGAAGCTGTTTAAATCATAACCCATGCTGTTAGGACACTTATGTCCCAGTAGAAAATAGTTACAGTGAACCACAATATAAGACAGACTCTAAGCACCATATCTGTTCTTATACCAGCAAATCTCATTAGTGTCTTCTATTTGGCACTGTTCTGTGGATACAGTGATAAACAAAATGTGGCCGTGACTGCAAGGAGTTCACAATCTAGTGAAGTAAATAAAAGAAGTGAAAAGGAGAATTTTGGTGTGGTGCAATAAGGGCTAGGATTGGAGTGGGCCCAAAGCCTGCTGGAGCATGGAATTCATTTAGAAGAGGCTTCTTAGGGGCTCTACAGGATAAATGAGAGTGAGCTCCCGAGGGATGGGAGGATGCATTTCAGGCAGATGGGGGAATATGGGGAGGTGGAGGCAAGGGAGAGAAGGACCTGTCTGGGAGTTTGGTTCCCCAGGGTAGGATTTGTGTGTGTATGGGGAGATGGGACGAGAGTGCTGGGAAGGAAGAGAATGGGGAGATAATCACGAAAGCCCCATAACACGCCCTGCTATGGCCTTTGTTGAGAACGCCACAAATGACTCTCCTGCGAGTTGCTGGAGGAGATGCTTTGTGGTTGGTATGTTTTTTGCAGGGAAACTTTCAACAGTATGAATGACATTTCATGATAGGCAGGCCTGCTGGATGGAGAGAAAAAAGAAACTAAGGGCATACAGGCACTGGAGTCAGTATTAGACAAAGTACAGAGGAGAGAAGTCAATCCAGCTTGAAGAAGGGACAGGGGTAAGAAAGAAGTGAGATAAGATGGGACTGTGTAAAGCCTTCAGGGCAGAGGACATGCTCAGGATCATAAATGTTACTCCATCAGCCAATGGGAGAGCTTGAACCTGGATGAACAGAAAATAGCAGCATCATTTACAGGAAAAACAAAACAAAACAAAATATGAACAAACAATTATTGCAAAAGCAGAGACAGAAAGAGGAAGAGAAGCTAGTCTTAGAAAGAACATGAAGAGTTCAGTTTTGGTCTTGTATCATGGATTCATCATAACTCCTAAGATCATAAGTACTGAAAAGAAAACTTGAACTTATCATCTTTTGGTGAGTCTTGCATGGCCTGACAGTTTGCAAAAAAGAGTCACCTGTCCACTAAAAGATCTATTTTGAATAGACACCAAAGAGTTTCATAAAGGTATCACAATGGCTAACTTGGGTTAAGAACTTCTAGGCACAGAGTCACCCTAATCTAAGCCTTTTTAGGTCACCTGGAAAAGCATCTGTCTCCCCTACCCCTTCTTATTTTCTCTGATGGGAAATATTTGAACGTCTCATTCATTCATTTTTGAAATGACCAGTTTGGAGTAGTTCATTTCTATCCTGAGTCGAGTCTTTGAAGTGAGTCAGTATGTATGTGTGTGAATATACGTATGTTCAACCAAGTAGAAGATGAGTAAAGTCTCATTAGAAAATATGCAATAAACAGGTTTTTTCTGAAAGGTAAAGCTCTTATGCCAGCATCTTTTTGTTGTTACTTTCTTGCTAACTAACCAATAGTCCTAAATCATCTACTTTGTTATCAGTTACCAGAGAAGCAAATCACTTGAGAGGGGTTGCTTAAAATTAATTGAACTTGCCTTGATTTTTGTAGATGGTATAAAGCCACATTTATACAGCACTATCTGGAATGACACTGCTTCAGGAAAAAGGACAATGGCTATGCAAACCTTTTAGTGTACACTACCTGTCAAATCTGTGAACTGAACCCCAGCATCATATCAGTTTTGTTAGAGCAGTGGTATTTGCTAAATTATAGCAGGAGACTGGCTTTTTTATATTTTTTTTCCTTTTGGATACTCAGATCAAAAGAAAGGTGTACACTTTATTTTTAATCTCCTTACTTCACATGAGCCCAGACAGAACATCAAAGACAAGGTATGCAGGTTTAACCATTAGCACCAACATAATCCAAAGTTGCAAATCTCTTCCAGATAGCTACCTCACTGTGAAATAGACCACATTTGCGTTATTCAGCATCAATGTTACTCTGTGTGTTTTAATTTCACTGTACTTAACAGAAAAAATATCCAAGATATGTGATTTTGCCTTACAGCATCAAGCAGAAGTTTGTAGGACAATCTAATATCATTAGAATAAATGCAACTCACATCTACTTTTTTTTTTTTAAGTTGGCTCAGATGTCCATCTCAATTTCATAAGAGGGAAGAAAGTGAATGAAATGCAGTTGCAAATCGTATTTGAGTAGGGCAATGCTTCTCCACATCTGAAGTCTATTGAAAAGCCCATGAGTAAGAACTTGGGGAACAAATCTTTTCTGTTCAAAAGATGTGTCAGTGGAGAAATTCTCAGAAAATAGCACACAATTCATCAGAAATCACACATTTCTTTTCCAAACTAGATAATAAAAGAAAGTTGCCGTTGAATTCTTTCCAAGGGGAACTAAATATAAGTATATAAAATAATTCATAAAGGTTTTGCATTAGAAAATGTACCATCAACAGTGCAGAGAGAGTAAAAAAAACACTGAACAACTAGATATCTGGGCACCAACCATCAGATTGTACAATGGTGAAGTAACTGGTACAGATGTACTGGTGTATAGCCCTGGCTTCAAAAGTGTCCACAATTGTTAGATCAAATGAAGCGGACTTTGTGCAAATACATGGCGGTTGACCTGAGATTTCCCAGTAACATATTATCATCATCATACCAGCAAGAGCAAATGTTCATGAAGCTTAGCACTTGTAGTGTCCTACTTCAAATCTCTGAGGATACGAAGAGGTATATATGTATGGGGATGGCACCTATGCCTTCATGATTCATTCACAGGGGAGACAGATTGTGGTGTATATCTAAATACATACAATTAACAAATCACAAAGTATCCCACGCTTAGTGCTAAAGAGGGGCAACAAAATTCAGAGAAATTCTGGAGAGGAAGATCTAGCTCAGGACTAAGAGAAAATGAAGTTATCTCACGGAGAAGGGAGAAGCTGAATGTGGACTTTAAGAAAGAATGGTATGATCTCAGATAAGAACTGAGAAGAAAAAAGGGCATTTCAGGAAAAATAGAACTGAATGCCTACTACCAAAAGTGTGTCTGTGTGTGTGTGTGTGTGTGTGTGTGTGTGTGTGTGTGTGTGAAATCAAATTACTCTCAATTTAATCTTCTCAGCACTTGTCTTTTACTCTTAATTTACCACTGAGGAAATTGAGGCTCAGGGAGGTTAAATAATTTATAAGCATGCATTTATTAAGTGGTAGATTCAAGATCTGAATCCACTTCTAGTCCATGTAGAGCTCACGCTCTTTCCACAATACAATAGTACGACCAGAAAGTAGAAGGCTAGGAGTACAATGCAAAGGTAGAGAGAAATGTGGATGATACACTTGGAGAAGCACGAATGTATCCACTGGAGTACATGGAGGGGGAAAGTGAGAGATGGGTCAGGCAGGGAGGGAATGTATGGCTTCAGGTGGCAGGCCAAGAAATGTGACTTTCACTTGTAGGCAGCAGAAACTAAAAATTTTAACGTAATGGGCCTGAACTGGGCAATGTTTTAAAAAGGTTAGTTTAGCCATAGTGCATAGGAAACCTTAGATGTAGAGCAAAAGGTAAGCAGTTAAGGCTAGAAGCAGAGCAAAGTATAATGGAAGAAGTTACACTCCTCAGCCTTTATTATGTTAGTTCCAACAAGAATTGAAGAGACAGCCAGCTGTGAGACACTTTCTAACCAGTTATGATACACCGTAACTGCTGATTTCACAACTTTGAAATCACCAAATCTAATCTAGTATGAACCATAAAGTCCACAAGAATAACTAGAGGAGACCATCTCCTGAACATGGAAATGAGGGGCTGTCCTCCGTAAGTACACATGGAGAATCATACCCAATCTCTATGACCCCACTCCCCATGTGGACTTCAACAGGCAACTGAAGGACATTATCAAGTCAAAGCATTTAAAGACCCCGGACCAATGGACTTGATATTGAAAAATGAGAAATGATGCTAACATCATCAGACCAAAAGCCTCTGTTAATTTTATTGATACATGGCAGTTTCATATATGGACAGAATAAAATATTAGCTAAACAAGAAATGGTAAAAGTTAACAAACTAAGGGTTGTTCTTCGTTATTTTTTTTTGTTGTTTTCTATTACGATTCTTTGTTGAAGGGTAGATAGGTATGATCCACTATTGTATCAAAAATCTGTTTCTACTCTAACAGCAGAGTTAAATTAGATGAAACATAAAAAGACTGTATAATATGACACAGCATACTGTAAGAAGAAAAGCCACCCAGAGAGCTTCAATGGCTCTTCAGCTTTGAGGTAAGTGAGCCTGAGTCTTTTTAAAACCTGACAAGATCATATAATACAGAAAAGTAAGTAGAAAAAGCTAAAGAGAGAAGGTATTTCTTAAAAGCTGTCCAATTAACTCTCATTAAATTAAATATTATTGAAAACAGTCAACTCTTAGGTCCTCCATCATAATTAGGGCAAGAGAGAAAGAGAAAGATACAAGGCAGGGCGGGGGGGGGTGAATAGATAGAAAGGAACTTTCATATATTCACTTTCTTTTGAGGAATGTAACACTCCTTTTGAAAACACTCTGAAATACACCACTATCTATTATTTAACATATGTCTTGTCTGTCTGTATGTTTCTCTCTGTGAGCAGATTAATCACAGAGGTAGCCTCTCTCATCAGGATTTTGAATCAAAAGTTGAGATCATCTGGAAAAAGAGATGTTCAAAAACCAGGACTGATATGAGTGACTTGAGACAAGAGATCCATCCTGAAAGCACTACACAAAGGCAGCGAGGAGAGTGCCTATAGCCAGAACGAGGGCAAAGGTGGGACTCGTGAAATCCATAGACAAAGTCTTTCTTTTCTATGCTAAGTTATAAGCTACCCACAGTACTTATATCAATGTTGAGTTCACCTTTCTGAAATTCATGATGAAATTATCATGCAAAGATTTTTTTTTAAGATTTATTTATTTATTTGAGAGAGAGAGAGAGAGCATACATGTGAGGGGGAGGGGGCAGACGGAGAGGCAGAGAGAGAATATTCAAGCAGACTCTGTGCTGAACATGGAGGCCGACATGAGACTCGATCCCAGGACCCTGAGATCATGACCTGAGTCGAAATCAAGAGTTAGGTGCTTAACTGACTAAGCCACCCAGGTGCCCCATCATGCAAAGATTTTAGAATCCTACAAATGTCTCTAATTTGGGATAGAATTTATATGATTTGAAGATTTCTAAAATGCCAGTTGGATTCTATTCCCCATTGGATAGAGTAGTTTTCTGACAACTGCTGCCACCGTCATCTCTATATTCTATGAGTTCATGTAAATTTCCAGCTTGATTTTTTTTGTCATATATTTGATATGTATTTCATTATAAAAATTAAAGATAATTATGAAGAAAGTTAAATGTTCAGGAAACTATGTATGGAGTATTGATCACCTGCAATTATCTGGCTTATGTAGATTATCATAGCTAATTGAATGCTAAAGTGGCTTTCTGTTATTCTATATAGTAAGATTGAGATTTTTGTTCTCCATTTGTGAAGTCATTCACCTGTTTGTGCCAAACTACCTTTCTTGGTAGACAGACAATGAGGTGCTTAATCCTTCTATTCAAAGCATGGTATGATAGCACTTAAGATAAAAAGAAAAAAATTAACTACTTAACTGAAAATTGCAGATCTTGGGAGACTTCAAGGATTTTAACGATAAGATGTGTCAGGATTCCTTTTGCAGAGATACTACACTATCTCTATAAATGCCTGAACAAATATCCATATTCAGAGGAGAAAGCAAGCAGTTAGATCAGTTTAACATGCTTTGTAAATTAACTATGACAGCAACATGTGCAAGTGGGTATTCGCTGCTATTGAATAACATTTTATGGTAGCACCATTCCAGAATTGTTTATTATTATTATCATTATTACTATTATTACTATTATATAACCATCATCATAAGAAAGAGATCATTAAAGGGAAATTGACATTTGCTTTTCATCTTGAAAACACATTTCACATTTTTGAACTTAACCTGGTGTGCCATCAAGAGATGGAAAGCCAATCTGTTATCACTCACTCAACAATGCAAAGCAATTTTAACTTGTGGAAAGTTATCTCTTAACTATTAAGGGAAATACCAAATCATTCTATGCCATTGGATTAACTATTGGGAAGTTCATTGAGTCTTTGAAGAATGAAATAGGCTGATGTTTCAGACCAGATGATAGAATGCTATTTCTCACATTGGTTTGAAATCTATTTTAACACAGCGAAGACATGAAGTATGTATTAAATGCCCAGTGGATGCCTCATCAGATTAGTTGCTGAAAAGGAATAATACAAGGGCCCCAGGGAGTCAATAAACTAATGTGGAGCTGGATGTACATACCTCAAACAGCTAGGGAGTAACATAATACATTATGTAGCCAAGTGACGAACTGAATGATTAATATACGTGGACTCTAAGAATTCGGAGCAGGGAAAGAGTAATGGAGGAGGTTACATGCCAAATGTAGAAAATGGGCCTTCTTCTTCCTCCCTTTCCTTTCAAATATTCAGTCACTGCACAAACATTTGTTGAAGTCTTACTATATGTTAGGAGCAGTGGCAAACAAGGTAGAGAGAGTCCTGTGTTGTCTACAGGCTATTTGAGGGTAGTGGAGCTATGTGGAGGGTCAGTAATCTCCTAATTACAAAATAAATGATTATAATTAAGGTTATTAAGAAATTAATTAAATTTCTACAGAGAATATAAATGCAGCTTTAAAGTAGATCATGGGAAATGTTATGCTTCTTTAAAATAAATAGCCCCAAGTCCCATGATTTAACTTTATGTCATTAGTTGTTGACTGTGATGCCAGTTTAATGGTATAAAGGAGTGCCATGATCTCCTGGTTCCCTTCATTTAAGCCCTTCTACTGGCACATCCGCACCATCCCCAACCCCTGTTGCCCTCTGCACATGGGTGCTTGCCTGCACCCACCGTCCCCCCCGCCCCTCAGAGTTCTTACCTGTGATATACATTTTCACATTGGAACATCTACTTTGTAACTCATAGTTAAAGTGATGGGGTAGCTAAATCTTCAGAAGAACGTGAAGAGACAGTTTGCCTACTGGTGTTAGCATTTGCTGTAGCTATTCCTGGCACTGGGCAACACATGTTTTTAATAAACTTGTAAAAACAGTGTAGATCTAGCTGTAAATATGTTTTGCTTGGTAATGTAGGCTGAATATAATGATTAGATTGACAGTTGTTGGGTTTTTCCCCCTCTAAAAAATCACAGTAAGATACAAAGAGAAATAGTTTGAATGATGAGGCCCAAGACAGTATCATGATACCAACACTGTGTTGATAATTATTGTTTATGACAACAGTCAATTTACAGTAAAAACATGCTGCTGTTTTCCTTGTTCACAGCATTACATGTTTTGTTTAGTCTCTTAGAAATATCCAGCTCCATGTGAAGTAGCCTGTGTCTATAATTAGAACTAGGCCACACAATCAGATGCTTGTCAATATTGTGGTAAGCAGCTAAAAAATAGAATAAAGTTTGAAGATACTGATACATGACTTGGAGAAATTATTCTTTAAAGTAAAATATTCACTTTGATTTTCCATGTTATCAATACAATGCAATGGCCACAAAAAGATATGCAAAGAATTGATAAATATATATATATATAAAATAACTAAAATAATAAGTCATCTACTAATAGGACATTATCTGTGAGTTAAATCCAAACTTGGCATAATGTCATTTAAAAACTTCGCACAGATATTCAATAGAAACTTTATGAGACTTTAAACTTCATTTTGTAGGACGAAAAGACACAGTCTATATAAATTCATTTATTATCAATTACTTGTCAAAAGGTTCTTTCTTAATAGCTAAAGAATTATTGTGGCATTTCCATTCAGAATACAGTCACATTGTCTGTCAGCTGCCTAATACTGTTTGGTGGTAAAATGTCAGAGACCCATATTTCCTAGATTTGGAATACCTGAACCAAAAATTATATTTAGCATAGCAAAAGAAGTGCATTGTATACACAGGTGCATAAAATGAATTAATCCATCTATTTGCTAAAGATATGGTAGCTGTGTAATAAATTTAAGTATTACCATGGGTAATGTGGGAGTGGAAGAGAAGGAAGAAACAAAGATTTATAAAACAAAATGCTCTGCTCTAGAACCTCACATTCTAGATAGAACATTCACAGAGAGCCACAGATCTACAGATCTTTTATCAAATGATAATAGTAACGATAATCATACATAGATTTGGAATTAATTCATAATCAAAGTTAATACGGATTCATTTCACTGTCATACTTTTGTTTTTCTGCTGACAAAAAGTGAACTGCTAAGAGATCTTTTTAAAATTAACTACATAGAGAGAACAAGGTAAATTCTTAGAACATGAACAACTACTTTCAAATTTTATATAGGCTGTCAAGAGGGCAATGTTCTGTACGTCACCAAAGGGAAGCAGTAAGAACAATGAAGGAAGCTATGAGGAGAGAGATTTTGGCTCCAGGGAAAAATGAATTCTAATAATCAGAATTGTCCAAAAATAAGTCAACCAGTTTAGTAGGTAATGAGTTCTCTACTATTGCGTGAAGCAAGTACTGGCTGGGTTTCTCCTTGGTGGAGATGGTATAGATAGTCTTAAAATAGTTGAGAGGGGATGCCTGTATGAGTCAATGGATTAAATGTTAGTAATGATAATGGTGAGGGTGATAGATTTACAAAACATACAACTTGAAATCTGAGACAAAAAGGGCAACTGATTTTTCAAAAACCCACTTTTCCTTTGTTCATTTTAAAATGATAG
This sequence comes from Ailuropoda melanoleuca, assembly GCF_002007445.2. NCBI lineage: Eukaryota > Metazoa > Chordata > Mammalia > Carnivora > Ursidae > Ailuropoda > Ailuropoda melanoleuca. The sequence goes on from NC_048219.1 coordinate 115,886,993, forward strand.
TAAATGAGTTTTAACAGTTAACCTAACTTTCATAGGAATCTACAACTCTTTCCCAAAATAAACTTACATCTTAATATTTGTGAGTAGTCAGCTGCAATGGTGAAGCTGGGTCATTTTCCTTTCAGTCAGGGCAGTGGTGTGCCCATCCCCCACCACACACAGTTTATTTTGCCTTCACTGTTTCAAGGTATACATACTATTTTTTAGCTTTGTTTTTTTTCTAAGTTTTTTTTTCCCATGTAACTATATCCTGGACATCTTTCTGATCAGTAAATATGAACCTACTTCATTGTTTTTAACAATGGCCTATGTAGTATTCCAACAAATGTATATATCATAATCTATACGAATAGATATTTAAGTTGCTTCTAAAATATTACACTGAAAATAATGCAAAAGATTACAATCATCCTTTTACATTCATCTTAACATTATGCTAGCATAACATTTTAGGAAAGACAACTAACTATAAATGGGATTATTAGGTGATAAAGCACTCACATTACACATTTTGATAGAAACTGCCAAGCCACCTCCGAGCTGTAACAATGCCCTAACAAACAGGTAGGAAATAACCCTTCCAAGAACTTTGTACTTTCCGGATCATTACCATGCACGAGGTATCACGATAGGACCATAAGAGTTGCACAAAAGAACATGCTGTTTCTCCCCATAATCTAGTTGGAGAGATTTAAAAAAAAAACACATAAATACATATAATAATACAAAGTGGAATAAAAAAAGCAGTTGAGACAGAAAATGCTGCATCGGGAAATAGAGGCAACTGTGAGGTTTGGGAGAGCAGAAAGGATTCGGACAGAGCCATGAAGAACCAGAAGGACCCTAAAGGGCAAAGAGAAGGTAGAGGCGCATCTCAGTGGGGGCATGCCTTCCAGTGCTGGTGTGAGATCACCTTAGCGAAAGCAGATTTAAGAAGATGAAACAGGTTCACGTTCCATTCTCTCTTACACTGCCTTCTTTCTCTTCATATCACTTACAACTATCCCAAATTACCTACAATGTATATTATCATGCACTATTAGTGTATAGTAGTATTATTATACCATATACAGTACACACTAATATACAATATACACTAATAAAATATACAGTCTAGTGACATGTTCACTTGTTTACTGCCCGTGTCCTCACTGCTCCAAAGGGGTGGATGACTGTTGTGGTCACTGCTGAGTCTCTGGAAGCTGGGCCAGGCCAGCACACAGTAGGTCCTCTGGAAATGAGTTTGCTGAGGAATGCCTGTCAATATCATGCTGACACCACTAAGAGGAGTCAGCAATGGCAGGTTAAAGACTGGACTTACAGGACTTACATGGCAACTGGAAAGTCACAACAGGATGAAATTAGGAGTGTGAAGTGGCGAAATGCAGCAGTGTTTGTGGAAACCTGATCTGGTTTTGTTATGCAGGATGGACTGGTCTGGTGGCAGAACTCGAAGGCCAGCAAGGAGATTATTACAGTACTGGAGGGATCAAGAAAACAAACCTGAGAGTGGGTGGAAAGAATATCCTGCAGGGAAGAGCAAAGGCTTGGTGACAAATGACTAACGATAGCTACCATTTAAGTCAGTGCTCACGTTGTGCTTATTTTGTATTAAACACTACACAGACATTTATTTAACCCTGTGAGATAGGTATTATTATCCGAGTTTCTTAAAAGAGGAGACTGAGATACAGAAAGGCTAAGTAGCTCGCTCAAAGTCACACAGTAAGTAAGACCCCCCCAGCCGGAATCATTCCTAATTCTATGTCTGTAAAGCTTGGACCAGTTCCTTTATTTTAGAGGAATACACGTGGGCTCTCGGCATAGGGGAGAGGATTCTGGTCATGCAGTGATACTGCACATACATATTCATGTCCAAACTCTGGTATTCCCAAGGAAGAAGAAAATGATCAAGTGTGTGCTTGGTCAGTGTTTTCATGACCAAATCAATTTAGTGGGTCATGATCAGCATTTTGAAAAGAAATGAAATAGAGAACATAAAGAGAAAAGAAAACATTAAAATGAATCACTTGTAGTATTGTTTTATGAAACTTTTGTCTCAGATACATATGCACGTGTATACTGTCTTGCTGAAAGCTTGATTACAGTATCTTGTATGTGAGGAGGCATCATAGTTTATAGATCCTCACTGCAACCGGTGTTTCCATCTTTATTTTCAGAATGAAGAAGCTGAGGCCCAGTATGGCAGAACCAGGACTTGAAACCAGGGCTCTGTCTCCCAAAGACAGGCTCCCCTTTCCAGCACGTAGCTTGGAATCGTCAAAATGGGAAAGCAAGTTCAATAGAGCTCCTTCTTTTTCGACTTCATTTAGCCAAGGCCAGGCTGACAGGGTCCGTAAGCGTTTTGCCCATCAGCGTGTATAGAAACATTAAGGCTATCTCGTTTTGTTTCAAGAAATTAGAAAAAAACAAACACTTTTAGGTAGAGCTATACTCTAGACACTCTACCAAAGAAAATGATGTTAAAACGAAATCTCCCTGCCTGGGCTCAGGTCCTTAGAAGAAGCAATGAAGAAAGAAGCTCCATGATCTGAAGACCCAGCACAGAGAATGTTCTTTGCTTACATTCTAATAAATATATTTATGAAAGGAAAATTAGAAAGGGAATTCCACCTCCTCACTGACTTCTAGAGCCTCCCAGAATGTTAGAACTGGCAGGTGCCTTAGAGATCATTGAGTCCACCCTCACGTTACAAAAGAGTCTCCAACAGAAGCCCACAGAGGTTAAATGAGTGAACCCAAAGTCACATAGCTAATGAGTAGCAGGGTCCTCAAGAACAAAATCTCGCTAACATTCTTGTTCTTATATAAATCACAGGTTTTTCAAGAAATGTTAAAAGAGGTGTAGATAAAGGTCAACAAGGAGTTGAGTATAAGGGTTTTTGCTTTTGTTACTAGAGGCTGATCGTGATCTCTAGAGGTCTGACCTGGCCTAGACTATGCGGCTGACACAGCCTTTGGACCTCAACTAGTCCTGACTCCTGCTCATCAGCACTGCACTGAGCTCAGCTGGTTTGGGACCAGTACCCCAACTGCTACCTGAGATGCACCCCCTTTCCTGACACAGGATGCCAGCCCTCACCTGACCCAGGATCAGTAGCGCCATTCAGTGGCCCTTCCTTGTTTGGCTTCCTTTAAAGCCAAATTCTTTCATGAGCTTATAATGTTGACAGGTATGGTATCCATTGATCAAACAGATTGAAAATAATATAAATTTTAAAGATATTATCTTATAGTAGGTATTTGTCTCTGGAGGCTATTGTTTAATCAGAGATACTAAAATTAAAAAAAAAAAAATTGGCCCCTAAAAGCTTGAAACTACATCCAACTTATGTTTGATGTTGTGTAACTAAGAAACAACTTTTGAAAAGGAAGAAGATAAAAAATAAACTTAGGCTAGCAGAGAAGATGCCAAATTTCGGTCCCTTGAGCTGTGAAAACCTTCCAATCGGTCTGTAAATGAGGTAAAGGAGGATTCGTGCATTGCTAAATATTTATTGTTGCTAAGTTTCATCACTGTTAATATACAGGTAACGGATGGCTTTTTGTCCTTTGAAGTCAAGCATCACCACTTAAGTGGTGACAAGCACTCACCTCCCTGAAATGGACACGCATGCACACAGCCGGGCATGCACACACAGACACGCCCTCGGAGAGTTTCATCTTCTTTAGAAGGTTCTAACTTAGGATTCAAATGGACTTTAAAACGAAAGGAATTTAAAGAGGAAAAAGGAAAAGATTATTAGCTCTCATTTTTCATCCTGTGTTGGATATTTTACTCAGAAAAATGCATAGCTTTTGTGGCCCTGTTGTTCTTATCTCAGGGTTTGTGAGAAAGTCAGGGTAATTGTGTGAAGCAAATCAGGAAACACGGTGAGGCAGAAAGACAGGGGCATTCACTGGAACTGCTCACAAGGGCAGGGCCAGTCCTAAAGGAACGGATTCATCTGCAGGAGCAGACAACTGGGTGCAGCCTTGGGAGGCATCAGCATCAGCTACCTTAGTGCCCCCTACCCTCTGAACAGGAACTATTAATGACGGTTTAATGCTACATTTGGGATTACTCTAGATCTTTAGGCCTGAATCATTAGACAGACCTAGAATCTCAACCTCATCAAATAAAAATGGATGAAATTCACCAGGCGGCAGCAAGAACAAGGCATACACGTAATGGCCAGAATTGGATTTGGGACCCAGACCTTCCAGGATTAACAACTGACTCCACCACTTACTAGCCTTGTGACCCTGGGCAAGTTAGCTTATCATTCTGCACTTCAATTTGGCACTTGCTTCAGAAGGTTGTTCTGAAGATAAAATTAGTCAATACATATAAAAATTTTTAGATAGCTCCTGACATATAGTAAGCGCTATTATTGTGTAAGTATTATCATACATAGATATACTTTACTACAATCTAGTTTTATGATGCCACATAAAGGGAATAGCCCGTACTCAACTTTAGCTGAGGCTGGGATTCTGCCATATCGTCCCGACTTTTCAGGAAAAGCCAGAAATCTGGGACTTTTATGTGAAATGTCAAGGCTTTTAAATGTGAAGAACAAATTCGGGTTTGATATTTTTGAACAACTGTGTGGTGTAAATGAAACGTGTCTACAAACTGGATGAATCACAAGACTTGCCAGTGAAAGGTGGTGGCCAATCAAAGCTTCACACAAAACTTCAGAGTCGCTGGCCCCTCTCCTACATCATTCTTTCCCATAGCATGCTTCACTATCTCACACACATCTTACTTGTTTGTCTTCTGCCTTTCTTCCCTCCATCACACAAAAATGGAAACCCTTTGGGGTAAAGATTTTAGTTTGTTGTTTGTTGCTGCATCCCTAAGTCCCAGAACATGCATGGTACACAGTAAATGCCCAACAGGAGTTGAATGAATAAATGGTTAAATTTAAATCCTCATCCTTCGCCACTAGGACTGGCCCAGTCTGCTCATATTCCTTCCTTTCAGCAGACTAGGTCAAATGAGGACGAGGAGAATGAGGTCTATGGGTTGAGGTGAATCGTGTTTTTTTCCAGAGGGAGCCCAGCAGGCCTGGCTTTGAGAATCTACAAAAAAACAGGGTAAGTAAAATGTCGGGGAAGTGGTGGTGCTGAAGAATCCAAGGACTTTTCAAAATACCTAACAAAACCATCACAAGTGTCTTTCAGTAAAACATTTTGCAATGGCGAAACAATCTCAATCTCTCTCCCTCTCTCTCAAGACATTTTTAACAAGGTGAATTTCCTATATTAAGATGGCTTAACTTCCATCTGGAGACAGATCTCAAATTATACCTTCGTGTAATACCTGAACAAAGGCGGTTAGATTCCATTTCTTTTTTTTTTTTTTTTTAAAGATTTTATTTATTTATTCGACAGAGAGATAGAGACAGCCAGCGAGAGAGAGAACACAAGCAGGGGGAGTGGGAGAGGAAGAAGCAGGCTCATAGCAGAAGAGCCTGATGTGGGGCTCGATCCCATAACGCCGGGATCACACCCTGAGCTGAAGGCAGACGCTTAACCGCTGTGCCACCCAGGCGCCCCTAGATTCCATTTCTAATAATGATCCTAAAGCATCTACAGTGCCTACAAATTGTTTTTAAATACCCAGGTGAACATGACACTGAATTTCCCCGTATGACTAGAAAAACATAAAATGTACGCGCGTGTGTGTAGGTTGCCACTTAAGGTAAATTAATTGGCTATATGGTAACTAAATTGCTAGAAATAATAAAACTGTAAAACCTACTTTCAATACATTAGAAACATTTCTTGGACAAATCCATCCATCCACCTATTCATTGTCTTAAAACCTGCTGTCCTTCCTATTTTAAACTAACACCACCTGTGATTTATTAGGTGACTGAGAGACCAAAATGTGAAAAAGGCAAGATGCCAAAGGTAAACAAGACCTAAGACATACAATTCTTGCCCTCAGACAGCATGCAGTCTCCTATGGGGACCAAACATTAAATAAATCCTCAAAAGATACTGACACTCCTGACTGCTCGAGGCCCACAGAGCCCAGTCCCAATGCCTAGACATGGCAATCTCACCTTCAACCCCACATGCCAAGGCTTCCCGCTCTTCCTTTCAATTTGACCAGTGTGGATTTCTTCTAACCACTAATAGTGCCATTTGATTTTTAAAGCTTTAATAATTAAAGGAGAACTTTAATATTTTTTCCAGATTTCACAAATGAATTTTTCCAGGACTCAGTATTCGGAAAGACATGAATTTCCCAACAAGTGCTAGGAAGAAATTCTCACATGGAAACACTATTCACGGGCCACAGGGAATAGTGAGGATCTAATGTTTAGGAACAGCTTCTCTAATATGAACAAACTAGATTACATAGTCCCCAGAGAGCAGGCTACCAAAGGTCAATGAGAAGGCTATAAAAAGAAATCTAGGAAGAAAACCTAGAAGGTAAAAAAAAAAAAAAAAATTAAAAACTTTAGAAGTGCTTCCTCCCATTCTCCTTCCTAGGCTCTTCCTCTTCCAGTTACCAGTCTTCTCTTGGACTTTGATCATTGAACCTGTTCCTCTTTCACCCTATGTATTCTGCCTGGAGCTTCAAACCCAAATATCAATAGGAGCCAAACAGGTAACATCAATAGGCGAAGTGAGTTGGTTTGGGTACTCTCGCAAAAAAGAAAAAAAAAAGTGTTTTAATATCAATTTGTACAGTCCTTTCTCAAGCCAGCATATTGTTGCCATCCTAGAATTCAGGCCCAATATCATTGGGTGCAGATTATTATGTGGAAGTCATGCAATTTTAAAAATTGGTTCAAACAAAAAGAAAGAAAATATTTTCGAGACCTCTAGAGTCTAAATAACTCCAATTTTTGGCTTCTATTTTATATTGTGACAAGTTCAGAAATCTTTACTTTTAGCTCCAACACTCTCCAGAGCTCTAATAAATGAATAAGCTTCCAACTGGGGATATCCAGAGGTACTCCTGGCCTCCTGGGCCTCACTCTTGAGCTCAAATCTGTTTCAAGAATGCTGCTTATTTCTCCTGATGTCTTTATCCTACTGAACAGTACCAACTTTCCCTGTAGGTTCCACCCTCTCGCTCCCCTCCTCCCAGTCATCCCCATACAATCAAGCACCCCGCCTCAGAGTCTCCTCCATTCCTTACCCTTATCCCTTCATCTCTTCCAGTCCAGACAATCAGCACCTCACTTCAAGGATACAATGGCCTGCTCATAGTTTTCTCCAGTTCAACATCATCAACTCCAACACACTCCAACATAAAAAAAGCTGGTATTGTTTCTAGCCTGTCAAATGTCTTGCCTGCTGGCTCTCACATCCTACAGGATAAAACCTGTCTCCTTAGCACAGCCAACAGCCCTCAGATTCTGGCCTCTGACTGCTCAGCCAGCCTCATCTCCACTCTTCCAGCCACATAGCATAGCCTTGCAGAACTAGTCATCTGTCCGTGAACACGTCATAATTTTTTTGTGCCTCTATTTTTCACACTTTCTCTCTCTTTTGCTTGAAATACTCTTCTCGGGGCGCCTGGGTGGCACAGCGGTTAAGCGTCTGCCTTCAGCTCAGGGCGTGATCCCGGCATTATGGGATCGAGCCCCACATCAGGCTCCTCTGCAAGGAGCCTGCTTCTTCCTCTCCCACTCCCCCTGCTTGTGTTCCCTCTCTCTCTGGCTGTCTCTATCTCTGTCAAATAAATAAAATCTTTAAAAAAAAAAAAAAAGAAATACTCTTCTCATTAGTCCCTTTGTCTATCTAGTCAATTTCTACTCATCCTTTAAGACTCAGGTCAAGCCATTCCTGTCTTCCCCAAGAAGATTTAAGTACTCCTTTAATTCCAACTGTACTCAAGCAAACACAGACTGTCCATTAAGGAAAGGAAAAAACACGTATCGTTCATCCTTGTATCAGAGCATCTAGTACACCATCTGGCACACTGTGCTGGCTTCATAAATATTTGTTAAACAAAGCAGAGTGAGCTATGGGTTTTCAGAAGAAAGAATGCAGAGTCAGGGAAGAGACAGAAAGAACTGAAGGATCTGGATTTGGAGGATCTCTGGCCTGGGCTACAGCCAGTCTTCTATCTAATCCACCAGTTAATCAAATCATGTTTCGCCCTTACTCAACTTTCCAATGGCTTCCTGGTAAACTTAGAATGAATCCAAACTCATTACTATCAAAAGGCAACAGCTACCTCTCCAGCCTTGTTTCCTACACCTCTCCCCTTCTTACCTGGGCCTGTTACCATTTCTAGACTGTATCCATTTGTTATTTCTTCCGCTGAGAGTGCTCTTCCTCTCATTGCTTTCTTGTCATTCAGGTATTAGGTGAAATGTTTTCTGCTCAGAGAGGTCTACCCAGATCACCTTTTAATCTGGCTGCCACCCACCACCGCCACCACCACCACCGCGACTCCTGCCTCATCGTGCTTTTCCTATTACCCTATTTTCTTTATGGCTCTTAACAGTACTCAAAATTGCTTTAAACTATTTTTTGTTTCCATCACCAGAATTTCATGCCCATTCTGTGCCCAACATCTTTTATTTATTTATTTATTTAGAAAAATATCTATATTTTATAATTTATCTCATCTGTTCCCAAGAAGTGGTAGAAAATAATTTCATCAACTTTTTGATCTATAGGATTTTGCTCCACTTAAAAAAAACAAACAAAAGAACTTTGAGTATAATGAATATATGTAATGTATAAATATAGACTACGTAGGTATAAGACTTAATCTAAGCATCTTAATCAAACCAAAGGATGAAGTGGTTTATCATATCGAGATACTCTCATAATCATGGCTTTCCCCACAACCAGAATCTGTAATCTCTTTAGGCAGGAGCTATTTTTCTAGGCTATAATTTTTACATCATTCTCAACCGAACATCTCTGCGTGGAGAAATTGTATGACTTGTCTTTTAAGAAAAGAAAATTATTGAAAATTAAGCTTTCAAAAATACCATGAGTTTGACTCCAAAATAACTGTTAATGTCCAAGCATGTAAACAGAAACAATTAACAACTACCATTTCACAGCTCTCAAAATGTTTATAAACATAAAACCTATTTCTTTCTAAAAATATGAGTATTAGGAGTTTTTTTTTTTTATTTTAGTAATGGTTTGAAATACCTTTAAGTAAATCACTTGAAAAATAATTTTAGAGATCATCATCATATAGCAAAGTAAGATTATTTTAGTGAATTGTTCTTTTGATAACCTTGAAGCTATAGTTCCTAATATAGTGCCCTTGTTACGTATGAATATTTAAAATTTATATGCTTGTGTGATCTGGAAAAATAAGATCAAAATACTTTAAAATCACATCATTTCATTTTTATAGTTGAGGAGCTCAAGACAACAAAGTATTTATTTTGTGCCAGGAACTCTATGCTTCTTTTATAATTCATATTTTAGTCAATATGATTTTCATCAATGTAAGAGAATTTGAATGACTACGTATCTGTTCTGGTTCCCTTCTGAGCAAAGCAACTTTGGGAATCTATGAATTCCTTTGATTTCTGCATTTTCTTTGAATTGCCCTGCTAATTAGATGGCCTGAAAAAATATATATAAATATATGTATAAATAAAATTTCCAATCTGTGAAACTATATACTTAAATCCTAAATGTAAATTATCACTGAATCATTTGGTTGACTCCATTAGCAGATAATAATGTATGATGATGATGAAGATAAGAACAAATGACAAAATCTCCCCCTCTGCTAGCATTTGTTGGAGTGCTGCTTATGTCCCAGGTGCTGATGTGCTTCATTTCATTATAAACTGTATGGAGTAGCTATTATTAATGCTTTTGTTGCAGGTCAGGACACTGAGACATACAGAGGTTAAACAGTTGTCCTAGGTCTCATGACCTGAAAGCTGTGGGGGTACAAACCCAGGTCATCTGACTCTAGAACCTGGCTAATAAACACTACATTTATAAGAGTTAAGATATGGGACTCTTTTAAAACAGAACTTGCATGGGGTAATCTCTAAATGTTAGTAGTTATTATATTGTTTCTATGCTTAATTATCCATTTCATTTCCAGAGATATATCCTATTGATAGTATCCTCCTTATGTACAAATATAGCAAAAAACTGTATTTTACTGAGGGCTCTCTAATTTGTCTCTAAGGATCATAACAACAATCTAAAAATTAAAACAACATTTCAATGTAATAATGGGTAACATTTTTTGAGTTTTGAGATAGGTAGAAATAATTATTATTCTCAATTTCTGTATAAAACCTAGAGTTAGAAAGAAGTGGACTTGCTCATGGTTCCACTCTTAATAACAGAATCTCTCCTTCCTATAAGAAGTTCATTCTGTGTGGTGTAGGAATAGCCAACTTCTTGACCAGAACCAGTTCCTACAACCTCTCCCCCAAGGTAGGGAAGGGGGATTCTGAGAGGTCATGTGAGGTCCGGTAAGTGTCCATTCAGTCCTAGGCTGCTATAATTGGTTCCAGGATGTTGTTTTAGACAATTAGAGGCATTTTGAAGATATTTTGCCAGGCAGGGCTACTGGTCAACAGCTCTCTTTTTACTAGGATATTTTGCTATCAGAAGGTAAGACTAGAACAACTAGAAGCCATCTTTGCAACACATGGAACAAGCCAATCTGAAGGACAAGGACAAAGACCTAACTCTGATGACAGTGCTTCAGCCTATTCATCCAGCCCTGAATGACCTCAGGAACAAACCTCTATAACTCAGAAATCTGATCAAGTAAATTACTACCCCCTTTAAGAAATATGATTGAACTAGCTGAAATTGGGTTTTTGTCACTTGCAACTTTCTACCACCAAAGATCCTTGGTATTTTTCTTCATGGTGGTTGTGTTTTTAAAAACACTGAGTACAAAATGCCTCTATTACTTAAACACCAACTTGATTTATCAAGAGGAAACGTGGATTGATAAATTCCAAAGAATTTTATCAATGGAATTCTGATGTGTGAAATGAGTAAGCATATAATCTACATTAGTTAAAATTTTATTTTTTAATATTAAAAATATCTCAGAGGAGCTTATTTTTATTTTAAAACCCCCTCAAAATCTAAGAAACTTTGATCAGCAACTTATGTTGAAGAGGCTAAGCCATAAAATAAAACATAAAGAAAAATACTTGATAGCTCTTGAGGAGTTGAAACTATTTTCATACTTTGGAAAACTTTCTTGAATTCGCCATTCCCTGACAACAAAACTTCTAGGAAGAGGATCAATGTGCCTCAGTGATCTGAATAAAACATTCAAGTGCCATGAAAATTAACATCTAAGCCCTGAATTCAGGGTGCGCCTAATGAAAATCAGGCATAGAAGCTAATGGGAAATTTAACACAGGCCAAATGTCATTATTGTTGTAAGAAATATACTATAATTAAAACGTTTCTGAGTCCTGGCCAATGACCTACAGTAATAATGCTTTGTTGACCTTATTATAAAAATAATTTTTCATTACTAATTCAGTAAGAGTCCCTTTTTCAGTCTTCAAGCAAAAATAAAAAAGGAAAAATCAGCACCTGATACTTCATTGAAGCATAATACAAAAACACTGACTTATCAAGGAGGAAACCTAATTCCAAAGCCACAGTGAACGAGGAGCAGAAGAAAATAAAAACAGAGATATTTTATAGAAGAAAGAATAAAAGCAGCTGATGTAGCAGATTCTGGCAAAAGATAAGGGAGATACGGTAAAACATGAGATTTCATTCATTCTGTGGTACCCACATTCTAAAAGTACAGGGGCTGTGGTCTGTACATTGGAAGACAGATTGATTACATTCAATCTGGATAGAAAGAACATTTCTTTCTGATTATTATGGTATCTTAAACTTACTTAGAACACTATTCTCAAGAATAATATTTGAATATTATAAGACAAGGTACTGTCTCCTGGAGGTCCCTGTAATGGGATTTTACCTGTGAGCTCAGCCTGCCATTTTCTCTTCTCCTCCAGCTAGTTATCCATGGGAACCTGCCTTTGAGGAGAATTCAAAGTGTGTTGTTCTCCAGGAAAATGCACATATTCTCTTTATTTAGCAATATAGAGGTAGGAGACAGGCACAGTAACAGCCAAATAGAAATGATGAGGGCCAACGTTACATGTAGAACACCATGTATTTTGTGCATTTTGTGAAGCAAAAGAAAAAAAGTGAAGTTTGGGAGGAGGGCATTGTAGCATGATCTCCATAAAGTCCCTTTTGAAATTCAAATGTGTTACCCAAGGAAAATGACACACTAAGCCTTCAATAATCATTTTCATAATAACATAGATTTATTAGATTCTCTAAGGAAAACTGGGTCCATTGAAAATGAAGCCCAGAACAGGTACATTTTGATGAGGAATTAAGAAGGAGGGGGGGCGCAGAAACCAGGGCAAGTGCCAACAACTCACATGCCTTTAGGTCCAGGAAATAATACAAATGTGCTGACATAATGCATGAACAAAACAGAAAGTGGTGGATTGAACCAAAGGGTTCATTAAAAAGCATTAAAGGCTTCCCTGCCCTCTGGTTCTGGTTGGTTTCAGCCAATTGGAGAAACAGACAGGAGACTTTGAGGTATTTATTTTTCTGCTCCTTCTCTGCTAGGTTGCAATCAGTCGGCTTTTTAAGGACATAGTTTGTTGATCCTCTTCAGGTTCTAGTAATTTCTCCTTCCATTTGCCCTTTCAGGCCCAGGGATGATAGCATTGTTACTAGATCCAGAATTCTGCACTACACCTCAATGCCTGCCTTCCTTAAATCCTGCCCATGCCTTTATAAAAAGTCCTCCTACTTAAGTTTCCTCAAGTTACAAGTCTGAATGTGCCATATGTTTCTTGCCAGGACCATGACTGATATACTGGGTAAAAGAAAATAAAACTAGTTTCTTTTTTTCAAGACTTCTCCGAGTCTTTAAAATGGTAATGAGTACTGTGAATATTGAAGAGTGTTCCAGAAAGGAGACGTGTTACAATGGGTAGGGATTGATAGGTCCCAAGAAGCAGAGGTAAGGAAAGCTGAAAAGATGATGTTGATGAGAATGCAGAGCAGAGAAGACAAACTCTCTCAAGTTTAAAGTTCGGGGAGGTCAAGTTCTGGGAGGGGCATTGAGTAATGCTAATCTTGAAGCTGAAACTATTTTCTGTATGCTGTGATTCTTGTAAACTCCTTTCAAGAATCTTTTTCTTTTCCCTTCATTCATTCTTTATTCCTTGTCCTTATATGCTCTCTCTCTCTTCTGCTTTCTTTTTTTGTGAGCATTTCATTCAGGATCTTTGAACTAATAAAGCTAGGGGAAGTGTTTGGTACTTCCTTTCTGCTTTTTACTGTACTTTCTGGATCATATATTAGGATATCATATTGCCCAATAAAACTTTCACATAAAAACTTTGCTTCAACTAGTGAAACAAACCTAAAAACAGAACTAGAAACAGTGACAATAATTAAAAAAATACATCTAAGTCTCTTTTCTACAAATCTTTAAAGCAATGTCAATGATAAAACATTAAATTTAGACAATTTTAAAATGGTGCTGAAATGTAAGTGAGAATTCTGAATCTATCTATCCTTTTCCAAAAGCATAGTTTGCATAAGATGTGATCACACAAGTACACACACACACAACACCTGTTAAGCTTTTATTATGCAAAATAATTTCCAATTGAAGTAAGCTGCCTTCTCTACGTCTGAAAAGTATCTCAAACTCAACGTATCTGAATCCAATTCTTGATCTTTCCCTCCGAATTGGTTTCTGCCATAGTTTTCTATTCTTCAATTTAGGGGAGGCCTAACTTGCTCAAGCCAAACATTTTGGTGCATCCTCTTTTCTCATACCCCACAATCAATTCATCAGCAAATTTTGTCTGTTCTACCTTCAAAATTATACTCTGAATTTGGCCACTTCCATCAACTACAATGCTACTGCCTTGACTGGATGCTTTCATATTCATCATTTTACTTAAATCTCATAACCTAATGATGAAAGTCTTTTTTAATCCTCATTCAACATAAGAGGAAACTGAGGTTACGTAGAGATACTTGCCCAAATGGCAGCACTTGGGAAGTAGAAGGACTAGGATTTGAAAGTAGGCCTGGCCCATTCCCAAGCTTTTGCTCTTTGTAATATGCCAGGATAAAAGGCTTTAAAAGTTGACTCTTAAAAATTAATATGCAATGGTTTGTTTCAAAGAAATCATCTCCCCTCTTCCGATTTAGCAGAGTCAAAGGTTTAACAAGTTTGTTCTTCATAAACCTATAAGGAGCTGTGTGTGTGTGTGCGTGTGTGCACACACACCCACATTTACATGCGGACACACACGTGCATACAATATTTAAAGGAAAAACAAATTTGGTGGATTTTTTTTTGCAAACATAGGGACATCAAATTATAAAAAATCCAATTAAAAGTTGTTCAGAGGTGACTAGTAGGGAAAGGCTTATTTATCCCGTCACATTCTAAATAGCCAGCAGCCTGGCAGAGAGGCAGCTGGGTGCAAGGAAGCATTAGGGAGCCGAGTCTAGGGTACCGCCAGGGAAGAAGGTGGCAGCTGGGAGTGGGGAGGGTTTCAGGATCCAACATTTAAAATGATCCAAACAGGAAAATGCCAGCTGGAAGAAAGGGGTGCTAGGCATCCAGTAACCTTCTGGTAAAACCAATTTTCTGTCTGGTATAACAGAAAGCACATGCCACACGTTAAGTATCCTGGGTTTCAAGAGAAAAAAAGTGCATTTTCCCAACAATTATCTTGTTCATGCTGTGAGTGCCATCCCCACAGGAATGCACTAGGGAGGATGACCTGTTATTAAGACGGCGTATTTTGGCCTATGTCAACACCAAGATGGTTCTTCTGGGTACCAGGATAATATGCCAAAGAGACCTTTAAACATTTTATATGTTCCCTAATTTAAACTGGGAATATGATGGTCCCTTAAGGTGATTCTCTTTTTAAAGGGTATATCATTAAAAAGGTTATATGGGTTGATTCCATTAAAACACACATGCACGCACACACGCAGAATGAAATATACATTTCAAGCACATATGACAGGCATCTAAAGACTGCGGGTTTAAACCCTCAGTTTATCAGCTCTAGAGGCCTAATTTTGCAATCAGCTAAACCTACAGTACATTTTCATCAAGTGCTGCAAATCAGCAAAATATTAAATGAATCTTGAAAAAAATGATTATGAATCCACAGTTCTGTTTGACTGTATAATTCTATTTAAGATTAAAATTACTATCATAAAAAGGCCACTTTCTGAATGTAATTCCACAAAAACATCATCACAAAAGCTTTTACTGCTATTTATGTCAGAATGTATTTTAAACAGTTCTAATCATTTACCTTTGTGGACACTTAATTAAAATTACAAAACCAATTTTAATCTGTAGTCCAATTAATATGCAAATATATGCAAATGTGGTAAATCAAGGTGGTGATTAAGTTAAGGACACTCTATTTCATGTCTGCTTTAAGTGTGAAAACAAACAATCTTTTTTGTAATTGTACTGATGGATTGTGATGTTTATAGGGTTAGTATGGGGTACAAATGTTTATGCATCAACATTATGCCAAAACAAAGATTTTATACTCTGGAGTGATTTAGCATCCAGCATACATTCAGATGCAACAAAGTCATTTTGCAGTCATCTTGTGAATTAGAATAAGGTCAAAGCAAAGTTAAATTTCTATGTCATCCATTTGTATGGCTATTTAAAATTCAACAATCACTTTCTGATGTGTTAGGTAAGAGCCAAGAAGTCTCAAGAATGGCATATTATCGCCCTTTATCATTTAGTGTCCCTAATATACTGGTTTATCTTTGATACTATTACAGCAATCGTTCTCTCATTAAGGTACAAAGATATTCAGCCTTTTTAACCCCTGTTTTTCACGAGTTTTAAATATGGCAAGTACAGCTAAGATCCAAGTGACCATCTTAGCTTAACTACATAGATGCATGACACATCCTTACAGCCAATTCTTCTGTCTTTCTCTTCTTAGGCTATTGTCTAGATAGCACCAATGACACTTAAGTTTTCCGAAGAACTGGTTCTAGGAGCATCACTTTAAAAAGGGCAAATGCTTAACTTAGATGAGACTTAGTTTCTTAAATTTGTGGTCAATCTAATGGGGATTTTTTGCATTGAAAAGATACCCTGCACCTCCCTTCTAAGCAATATCTCCTTCATCCTCAAACCTACCTCTATTTTCTGAAGTGTGTAGCTTGCAAAGATGAAGAACAAGTCATTTTTTGAACAAGGAGTAGTGTAACCCGAAATCACAGTCACATTATGTCATATCTTGGAAAACAAAAATAATCTCAAAGCTCTGTTCTTGATGAAATATCTGTAAACTATCACAAGGTACATTAATATTCAAGAAACATTAAGAATAACAGGTTTGGGGCACCTGGCTAGCTTGGTCAGTAGAGCATGTGACCCTTGTTCTCAGGGCCGTGAGTTCGAGCCCCCAACTGGGCATAGAGCTTACTTAAAAAAAAAAAGAAAAAAAAAGAATAATATGTTTGACATACTACTTTTATGCAAATATGAACGACTTCCTTTTTTGAAGCCTAAAAAGCCGGAGTTGCTCACATATCAATTTCGAAGTGATTATAAAATTATTGAGTATAGTAGTACCTTTTCATCCCAAATATTTCATGCTTCTGAAATATTTGTCAACATGAAACATTTAGATATTAACAAATAAGAACTTGAGCCATGCAGCATTAACTGTCAGCACTTTGTACACATTTCCTAGTGGACATCGATTTTTCACATCACATTATTTAAAATAATCTTTTCCATTGTTAACCGAAGATGTCTTCACGTTCATTTCCCCCATTTCACTTAGAAAAATGAGGAAAGTAGATTTCAAATTGCAGTCCTCTCATCATTTTTAACACTCGATATACATTTAAAAGTATTATTGCTCTGTGAAGGCAGATAATTTAATAAAAAGCAATATACTTTATAGTTATGTTTACTAAAGTAGGTAATGTGCCCGTAACATGCTTCTGGAAACTTATTTCTCTCTCTCTCAATCTGATCTAATTTTACACCCATATTTTGAAATCCTCAAAAATATCTAACTTTCCAAGAACAAAGATCCAAATAAATGTTGAATGTAATTGCTGTATATATTTTCCTTTAACTGTTCCACTGCTACCATCATTACTTTGCATTGTACATATTCTTACAAATCATTCTTCTAAAATATTTTAAAATGAAACTGTATACAACAAACCATTAAGTTCATCTCTCTCTCTGAGTAGGTGTTTAGGGACTGTAATTTTCTAAATGTATCTAGTACCAACATATTCAATTATGAAACAGTCTTCATGTGATGATGCACCTAAGACAGCAGTTTACATTTATATTAACAAACTCTATCTTCATTATAGTGCAAGGACAAAGCAGGATTCCCTTCCCCAATTTAGATCCTACGGTGAAACACATAATGCAATACAACATAAAATGAAATAAAAGGAGGAACATAAAATGCAGTGCATTAAATATTAGAAAAAAAAGCAAGCACAAAACTGCAGAAGCGGCAGCAGAGAGTGCAGCGTTAAGACAATGGACCGTCTCAGTGACAGCAAACGCAGTCACAATGGTTTGGAAGTTAGATGATCAGTGTATTAAAGTCGGTCTTTTTTTTTTTTTCTATTAAATGTTTAATAGGCTTCTCTTAAAAATTTTTTACTTCTTAAAATTAAGGATTTCCTAGCATTATGAAATTTCACTCACATTATTAATCTGGAAATTATGTCAACCGATACAGTGGAAAGCCTCAGCCAAATAGAATCTCCTCTGGTCCAGCTCTCCTAGGAATATGTCACGAAATTGTATTAGTGGGTAAATAGTACCCTGACATGACACTAGAAAACAAAGCATTAATGAATAGGAACACAGATCAAAATATCATCTAATTAAGAGGTAGTCATGATGGGATGTCCTGCTGGCTTTAAATGAGAAAAGAGGGTTGTTATTTACAGGACTTCGTGAAAGTCCTTAGCTTAAAGCTCTCTGGTTTGATCTAATAGCAGGTATGGGAAAACAGATAAAAAATCTACAATTAAACAAACAAAACTTTTTTTTAAAAGGACATAAAATTTGCTGCATTAAAAAGAAACTTACTTAAATAAAATACTTGTTTCTCATTCTTTTGGAATAAAAACCTGGGAACATTTATTCTGCCACTTGAAGGAATATCAATGTTGGGGGAAAAATATATATATGTTCTCAGTAAATTGCTAACTTTTGTTTTCTTTATAATGTGTATTATGCAATTATTTAAAATTAATCCACATAATGCTAACATTTATAGGATTTTATATTTCACAAGTACTAACCTTTTTTAGATTGGACACATGTCTTCAGAAAAGGTTAAAGTTTACAGAAATGGATACTCTCTTTTCTTTTCATGTAGTTTACAGATAATTCTGCCTAAATAAACTGATTTGACCTTGGGAATGTCTCACATTCCATGGAGCAGCCCTTTTGAATAATCTCCAAAACCTACACATCTGAGATGATTTTGGACCTCCTCCCAGAAAAAGCCTTCATCCTAATGGCCATCTAGGGGGGATGAAAGGCCCAACATTTTCTCCAAATTTCTGGGAGGTTGAATGTTGGCTATGCCAGATTCAGTACTCTGTCCTCCTGCCTTGGACAGCAGAAAGTTAAAAAAAGTGAATAATACAAGATAATATGGCATCACTCTCTGGACACACTTTCTCCTAATCAAACAAATCTTTTCAAGACATATCATGAGTCTGAAAATGAATCCTAGAAGTTCACGAAAAAAGTTGGGGGGAGAGGGTGGGGGAATCACAGCAAGAATCTAGGCCTCCCTCTCATAGGCCAGGGCACAGCCAACTCAGAAAACAAAGGCCAGAAAAAGCCTTTGCATCTGTTTGCCATTCTAAACCCAGCCCTAAAGTAAATCATCTCAGGGATTCTACTAAATCTACAATTTTCTACAACCTTTTTAGTCTGTTTATTTCTTTGCTCACACGAAATGACACGCATCCAAAAACTCTGGATCAGAGAGCAAACACCACCAGTCCAAGTTCAAGCTGCGGATGAACAAGAATGAGACTTAGTATTTACTTTGCTGTGTGTTTGATCAGTTTTATGTAGAAGAAAACTGAGGATCTGATGTCCAGAACAAAGAAGAGAAAGGGGTGTATTTCACATTTTCCTACCACCTGCTGCTCTAACTCTTCATCTCACTGTAGCACACCCCACATAAAGGGTTAGCAGTATGGGTGTAGAGGTGTGCATCTGCGTAAAAATAATTTTACTTTCTCACCAACATAACTCAAAAGAGAGCACACATATTTTCAGTTATTTACATTACTTTAAAAATGCACAGAATTTTAAAACTGAATGTGATTATTTAATCCATCTTCTCATTTACAGAGACTTGGAGTTTAAGTGACTTGACTTGTCCAGGGTCCCTCAACTTTTTGATTGCAGTTGCCAGGCAGAACACAGTAACAAGCAAGGCTGCAGAAGCCAAGCAGGACCTCTTATTTCATTCCCCCAAGAAGGTGGTCTGTCCTCAAAACCTGTTAATAAGCCATGACATGGGATCAGACATCAAAGATAGTGGGGCCTAAAGTCTAAATATCAGGTCTCTCTCACTGGACAGTCATTAGCACGCACATAACAGGTTGAGAGCCTCTATCTGGCTTAACAACAAGGCTTTTCTGCCCAGGGGGAAAAAAAAAGCAAAAACAAAAAACAAAAACAAAAAAACTTTTTTAGAGTTTAAAAGACTCACAGACAAGACTCTTAAATTTAGTGAGCATAGATTTCACTTTTATTAGTCCTACAAATACCACCTTTGGTGGTTAATAAAACCAATTATTAATTAAGCACTTAGAATATGCATTATGTCCTCTTGCCTTCTGGGGGGAGTGGAGGGAATGCCAAAATCTTGACTTTTCTAAGGAGCTTAAAAATTAGTTGCAACATCCTGACGCAGACACACAGGATTTTATAACATTACAAGTTTTGCTCTGTGGCCACATTTCTCCACCTTTGCCGAGACTCAAATAACTAGCCATTAAAACTGATTTCCCTTGGTGAGATCCTCCAGGAGGGATAACCTTTATTAACGTCAAACAACACTGTATGCATAAATTATCTGACCTCTATAAACTAATTGGAAATTGCAACTTGATAACAACATAGCCAATCCAAACGGACAGCTATGTATGGTGACCCAACATACTTCAAACGCACTATAAAAATGTAGAATCCTGGACTCTAACCTTTAAGAATGAAGAAAAGGATTATTTCTGTAAATGGAATTCCCTGGTAATTATAACTCAAATGCTGATTAACACAGATCTGGCAAGCAATCTTTTCTACTCTTCTGTGATAGAAAGGTGATGGACTGGAAGCATATTCCAGCCCAGTTTCATGGGAGCCATTCTAAATAGTATGTCCTTCTGAATAAATAGTTTAGGCGCTCAATTATAGATGGATGGTGGTTTTTAAACTCTGTTTACAAGAGCCCAAAAAATTCTCAGCAGCCCTTTGTGGATTCACAGAAAGGTACGAAGGTAGAAGCAGGCAGGAGAAAGCAAATGGGTAGGCTTGCCATTCCTACTCCAATGATATCAGCTCAACTTCTGAGAGCATTATGTTTGAGCAAATGCTTGCCTTGCTAAGGAAAGATGCAAAAGCTACTACCTCAGTTGACTGGAAGATTAGAGTTAAGACACAGACAGCACTGCTGAACGGTTATTTTACCTTAAATCATAACCCCTAACCGTCAACCTTGAAGATGTAGCCCTGCAGAAACAGGAAGAATAAGCAGAACTTGGGACCGAACTTCCACCCCTCCGTTCTGTTGAGCTAAGCACCCATTTATTAGATACTTGGAACGTGTAAGGTACTGTGCCCTAGGTGAAGAGAGGGGATACCATCCCCATTCTATTAACTAGGAGACTGAAGCTCTGTACCGGTTGAGACTTTGTCCAGTTACGTGGGTTGTTAATGGTAGAGCTGGGAATAATAACCAGGTCCTAGCCGCCTAATTCAAGACTCCCTTTTGACTATACCAATGGGCAATAAGACAACCAGCCCTCTTTGATTTGCTGGAAAACCAAATGATCACTATCAGCCTGTGGGAATATAAGAGTCTCTTCTTTAAATGTAAATATAAACAATAAAAATACTGACCATGTTTAAATACTGGCATAATTGACTGTAAGGGTTTAGGAGCAGGACTGGGAAGGAGGAGCCCTCTACCTTTAATTTTATCTAGAGAGATAAATTACAAAATCAGTTTTACACAATAACATATAGAACTATTTGCTTGAAGAGTAAGGGAAAAGCAAAAGCCAAAAATCATATAAACCTGTGACTGATTTTATTGAATCTACATTCCGACTTCTATTTGTTCTAGCAATGCAAACCGAAGAACACAGAGCACTTTCCAATCTCATTTTAAAAATCTTTTTTTTTCCCAAAACTGAGAAATATTTTAGCTTTACTGCTTGGGATGATGATGATTAAAGATAAACAATAACTTCTGGAATTCATGTATTTTTTTTAAAATCTTACATAACGGTGACAGAACCAAACTTCTAATTAGAAATATAAAATGACAGAATCTTTAAACTTAGAAGAACTTGAGATATAATCTAGTTCAACGATTTCGTTTTACAGATGCAGACACTGAGGTCGTGAAAGGTGAAATGACGGGCCTGGCCACACACAGAGCTAGTTAGTAACAGGGCTGCAACTCCAACCACTAGCCCGGAGTTCTTTTCACTACAGCAAGCACTTTAAATCATATCCAGAGAGTAGAAGTAATGCTCTCCAAAAATGTGTCAGGGGCTATAGATGGGCACAGAACCAGCCATCATAAACCATGATCATTACCTCAATAAAGGGGAAGTTTAACTCTCTCTGACACGACCAAATTATCCAATCACTTCTGCCTTAGTTTCCTCCTTGAAGTACAGATATTTTTGACATATGCTATGTTGCAAAGAGTAAAAAGCTCAAGTTTTGCCAACATTTGTGGTTGAAAAGTGCAATTAACTTTTGAGGAGATAAGCAATATGGAAAGGACACCGAATTTACCCTATTGATTATAATTGATAATTACAATTTAGAGCTTTCTCACTGATTCTATCTTATTCTTCCAAGCATGAAGAATTCTATATGAAACTTTTGAAAAATAATACAATTTACACAAAGCTAAATCACCAGCCAAAGATGTTGGATATACTGGCAGTCTGAACACATGTACATATTGGGAGAAATGCAGAGGAAATAGGAAGAGGGAAAGCTCCATAGCTAACCTAAAGTTGTACTGTGCATTCACAAGTACAAGTGTGGCTTTCACTGATTATATTGAAAAATACACTTCTACCTGCAGGCCCTTCTACCTTAATCAGGCATGGGGATAACCACAATTCAGTGTTTCTTGTGAAGGTCTCAAGTACGGGCTCCTTATGTGTGTTTTGATCTTGGAAGGCACTTTCAGAAGTTTTATTTAATGACTGCTTCTTCAACAAGGATGGCTGTGGTGAAGAGAAGGGAAACACAAAGGAAACCCGAGGTCACTGCTGCCTTACAAAGAAGTAGTGGTGGGACCATATAAACTGTATTTAATGGCCCCCAATTGCATAGAACCGTGACTAAGAGAGAAAAGTGCTGCTTTCACCTTTCATTCGACCCATTCACACGTTTAATTCTACTGCCAAAACTGTTGATGTGTTTTACGTTTTGCAATCAGCTAGCAGCGGCATTTTAGATCTGAAGCCCAGACAGTACTGTTTTCAGCAAGAGCCCTTCTTTTTGACTTAGGTCGTGAAAGTTTCCACAGGTAGCACCAATTCCAGGCAGATATAGAATGAAGTTCTAATGGATGGTTGTGATGGCCCGGAACACACTGCATAGCACTTCTCGGGCCCAAATGCTAGGAAAGAGCTCTGTCAAATAGCTGCGGTGTTCAAAGGGACATCCTATGCACATGACCATCGGGTGCCACACCAATCTCTGCCCGGAAGATGAGCCCTGGGCTTTGCCTTCTTGAAGTGGAGGAGAGGGCTCGCCAGAGGTGCACAGTCTCCTACTGCAGGTGTCTTTAAAAGGGCCACTTAGGATTCAAATTCTACAAGGACTAGGAGCAAGCAAATGCCACGTATCTGGTCACACTCAGGACACACGGGATCGATGGCCACAGGACATGATCCTCCCAAGCTACTAACATGATCTTTCGTACAGCATCCGAATGCAAGCACCTCTTTGTGTCACGGCAATCAGTTTGCTCACTTCATAGGCAAAATGGGAAGGAAGAATGCAAATTGTTTACATGATTTGGGAACATAGAATATCTTTGAGTTGACACTAACTCTTAGGAAAAGTAAGAGAAAAACAGAATTAATAAAATTCAAAACAAATCCGAATTCTTCCTTGGCATTATGTAAGTGAACAACACTGTCATCTTCAATGATTAATAGTGTGTCAGGAAGACAGAAAACTTGTTTTCTCCCAAGCAGCAAAACTAGGTAATACAAATAACTGATTCAAAGATTCAGAACCCTGAATTTTCATAAAATTACATTTTCACAACTTAAGGCCTTTTGTTCTTAAAGTAGTTCAACCTACCTAGAACCGGTACTTGGTAAAGCAAAATGGAAATAGTACAGGTCAAAAAAGGTCTCTGCCCCAGTACCTGAAATTTCAATTCAACTCCAACAGTTAGACAGCCCCTAAATAAACTTAAAAATGAGCCAAACCTACAATTTAACCTGGGTGAAATTTAAAAAGACATTAAAGTATTGAAGTAAATACCACCACCCATCCCACTCAGGCGGTGTTAAGAGTAGCCTCTCAGCATTGTGGGTCTCCTTTGTGGTCTATACCTCCAGTTGCCAGTCTATAAACATGTTTTCACCTTTCACATTACTCACATGTGCTCATTTATACGTTATTATGCTAGTATTAGGTTACTCACTGACCTCTAATATTGTTTATAAATCAATAGCAATTACTTTTTCAAAAGTGTTATTAATAATCTCAAAAATTAACATACATGCATGTGTATATCTGCACACATGTGTGTCTGCATGTGTGTCTGCATGTGTGTCTGTGTGTGCATGCGTGTGCAGACATAGCTCAGAGGCAAAGGCAAAAAGAATGGCGGTGATCTTACTAGCTGTGTCCTGACTCTTGTATTTTCAACTACTTAAAACAGAAATAAAGTCTAAAACATTTAAATTTTTACCACCATAGTAAGCAATTTTAACAATTTCCTTTGCAAATTTTTATCTAAAGGGGAAAATATTTTTCTTTGATCTTTTGTAATAGGCTTTATTGTTTTATGTATCTGAAGTGCAACGATTTGCACAACTGTCGAAAAAAAGAATCAAAAAAATTTTAAGCAAAGGATAGGGCATAAAAATGCCTTTTGACAAAATTATTCAGATGTGTATCTTAAGAGACTTTCCAGTGCAATTTGGCACTTCTGAATTTTAAAGCTCGGGCTCCATTAGGCCCCAAAAGGAGAGCATGGTATAGCACTCTCAACAGCCCACTGCATTCATTTATTGTTCAGTTCACAGTCTCTGCATACAACACAATCCCCCAGCAGAGTCAGCTTTCATAATTCAGCAGTACAAAGTCTGCAAACACATGTAACCTAGATCCATATTTCCCAGTGACAGCATATGATAGCAGAATGTGAAGTATTAATGCTGGTGTCACTACAGTCCTACACTCTACTGCACTTTAAGAGAAAGCAGCTGCTGGGATGAAATGTGTGCCAACTGTCTGAAGACAGAAACATAAGAAACATTCCTTCTGTTACAAAGGGAAAGACACACACAAACAGACTTGCTTTTAGACGCAACAAGCACGAAGTTTCTTACTTTTGCCTTTTACATTTCTCAAAAACACTCACCCATTCTGCATAAGCAGAAAGACATGCAATTAAAAAAAAATTCTGTCTCCTGACGGGAAGTCACTCTGAAAAGAGGTTACCAACATGCATCTACGAGTCAGCGTGTGTAAAAACACTATACACCCAATGAGTTCACACACCTATGGACCTATAATTGCTACCTATGTATCTGAGAACATTGGTTGCCTGTGCATTTTCATAGGAACAACATATGGTCCTCAGGCTTTCCAATGAATACTGACTTCCTCTGGCATCTTTACAAAATTATTATCTTGAAATAATCATCTGAAGTCTTTGTTCTAACACATTCTCATAGAAACCGGGCTGTCTCTGCCTAAACTAGGAAGCTGGTAGGTTTGTCACTTTCAGTGAACCCTTTACGGGGGGTGAAGTTTACAAATCTGAAGATGGCATTTCTTTCCACTCGATATAAAGATTGGCACTTCGCTGAAGAACCACAGTATCTTGATTTGTTCAGGATACGTTCTTGATGTAACAGTGCAAAATGAACCAAAGTACTGTACCGCTTGCTATCGTTTAAACACAGCTCTACCATAACAAGAAGGGTGTGACATAATCTGAACTGTTTGGTTATAATTCACTTAAAAACTAGTACAACCTCATTGACCCCCTTATCAAACAATTTATTGTGCATTTGCAGACTGGACACTGAAATAGAGGAGGTAAAGTATTAACGGTGACACTATTTGGCAAGCTCATAGTGCAGTTCATTCAAAAGGCAATTTTAAAATTGAATGAAGAGGTTTGACTAGGCAATAAAAACAGCCACAACGCCAGTGAACAGTACTTAGAAGGAAAGCCTCTAATTATCCTATTTATAAATCAACAGCAATTTTACTGATGACTTCTTCTCAAAGTTGATTAAAATAACTTCAAAAAATTTTTTTAACTAGATCGTATGCATTTTATTAAACTATAATTTAAAATATTATTGATTGAAAAATGATAAAAACTGAAGAGCAAGAATGAGACAGCATTTCTGAAGAGAAACATTCGTACGATGCTCTGCAACATAATTATAGCACTGCCCTTGGGGAAGGGGATTTTATTTTATAATGAGAATGTTTACACTGTTATGGGGTTCAATCTATCTGGGAGGGAAGGTTAAACTTCTTTCCATTAAAGACAGCCTTATAATGAAAAGCTCTGAAAGGAGAATGGAGTCTAATATAGTAGATGTAATGGCCTATTAAATGATTCACACACAAAAAATGAATCAAATTCATTGTATCTTACTGCTGTTTTATGACAAAATTGTTGAAAAATAAAACTATTGTCAAGATAATTGCATATTACATAGGCCGTATTACTGTAAGCAGGACTCTTATTGGATGACCTAGAGTCTAATTTTTAGGTACATTAACAGGACATTACATTTTAAATACATTATTGGAATGTTTTAAAAGAATCCCACTTTTACTCTGTTGGCAAAATCAATTTAGACTTAAAGTCATGCTGCAATTGTGCATCATTCTTTTTCAATTAAAAATTTCCATACATCCTTTATGATGTCATTCTTACATCCCTCCAACAGATGCTTGTTTATATACCAATTTGCTAAACTGCTGCTGTACTGGTATTACGCTATTGTACATGTAACCTCTCTAGTTTACACTCCCAGATCTCCGCTCAATAAATGTGCATTTTCAAAATAATTTGCCTCTTTAACAATAATCTCTAATTACCAAACAATCCCCTCTACTGAAAACAACAAAAGCAAAACGTCTCTGTATTTTTGGAGCATACAATTAAATACATATTTCTGGAAAGAATGACGTTCTTAAAATTTTAAGAAAGGGGTATTTCCATGATAAGTTCAAACATACTTTTAAAATGTGTTTGAGAAAATATAATTCCAAAACCAAATTATTAATCTGCTCTCTGAGAAGACAGGAAGACGTCTCTCTGACTAGCTGTTTATTATTAACTGGAGCCTGAGCAACATATAACATCATACCCATTTTTAAAGCAATACT
Source organism: Ailuropoda melanoleuca (assembly GCF_002007445.2). Classification (NCBI taxonomy): domain Eukaryota; kingdom Metazoa; phylum Chordata; class Mammalia; order Carnivora; family Ursidae; genus Ailuropoda; species Ailuropoda melanoleuca. The sequence goes on from NC_048219.1 coordinate 115,913,934, forward strand.
ATAACAATGTTAATCAAGCCATATGTAAAATCTATCAGCATTGTTATTATGACTCTTCAAGGTTTCATAATAGAACCATCAAAGCCTCCCACAGATTAAAATTTGTTCACTGAACTAAAGAAATCCACCCATTTGGAAAAAAAATTAAAAATATATATTGATTTCATATTTCAGTCTGGGGGTGAACACAGACTGAAAAATACTTTTTGCATATCATCAGTACTTAATTTGAGTCAAGCGATGCTGTGATTCTGTTAAAGGAAGCTCTTCATTTTAAAAACATTTATCTCTGAATATATATGTGTGAAATTCTGGCACTGAAACTTTCATAAGGATCTTGAAGGAAAATTGTCATGTTGGATCAAACACTAAGCAGTATCACCTCTTTTTCAAAAATAATTTTCTGTTATAACTGAAAAATATTTTTGTCCCACATATAAACAAATTACTTCTAATTTTACAGCCTCGCATTTATCAGGGGATTGCCTGTTGTTAGCAAATTTTGCACCCTCAAGTTACTGAAAGTTACAAAATATTTCGGTTTAAAAGGAAAAATACCTTTAATGCAAAACCTTTAACCGATTACTACTGCCATTTATGTCGAACACTAGGTTAGCCTCTTTCTCTGGTCTAAGTTCGGCTTTCTAAAATCTGCACAAGGAAGTATTCATGAGTTTCTTTTTTCCCCATTTCTTCCCTCCTTCAAAAGGGCACTGGAGAAAAAGTTGTTGAACTTTCTAGAGAGGGTGTCCCAAGGCTCAAGGTAAAGCAAGAAAAGAAAATCAAGGTGAATAAACGACTGCAGTGGGCATTTTTTTCACTTTAATATTTTACCAACAAGGAACAAAATCTAGAAATATAAGTGAGGGAGTAACAATTTCCCCCAACACGCAGTGCTGCTGCAATTGTGTGACTCTGGATTTTTGCAGAAGAAACGTTATTTGATTTGGGCATCAAAATTCAAGGAAGTTCTGAAGTAGGCAGTGGCTCACCTGAATACAGTTTCTGTGATTGGGGTACTAAAATGCCAGGGAAATCAGAGAGGAGTCCCGGAGGAGACCTTGAGGGGAAAAACACAGAACAGTCTGGAGGACTCCTGCAATCATGAAGCATTTGGGCTCTACCTCCCTCACCACCTAAGGAAGTGTGAAGGAAAAGGGAAGCACGAGGGGAGTGCAAGGAAAGAGAACATGAAGAGAGGGGAAGGAAAAAGAAAGGAGAGCTGGAGAGAGCATGGCGGAGAGAGAGAGAGATGAAAGCTACTAATGGGAATCCATGTTTGTCACACAGATCCACACTCCCACAAAACAATCTCTCCACAAGAAGCCTGGGCCACTGTGGCCAGATTATCCCAGACTGGGGATTCAGGGGTGCAGAAAAAGCCTGCCAGTGTCATTTATGGGTATATTGTTAATTGACCTTAAGGGTTAGTCAAAGACGGATTTCTAAAACAGAGCAAAAAGCCCCATCTGCTGCTATTATATTTCTTTAGGGCAGGAGACTTAACAAAAGTTGTTTTTTTGTTTTTTTTTTTTGTTTTTTTTTTAAGAGCCAACATATAATGGAGCTCAGTGTTGGTATGGATGTGTTTTTAGAATGCCAATTGAACACAAATATCGAGGTAATTTGACCCAAGCACAACATCTGACTACCAAGAGCCTGATGTCATTTGAAGAAAGATGGCAAATGAAAAGCAATACTACCACTGTCACTGAATAAATCAGTACATCTTTGCCTTAAGAATTTTACTAAGAAATAAAGTAGCTGGGTGGGTATACTATTTGTCAAGTAAGATGGGAAGATTTGTAATTGCGGTTGTGTCCTTCCTCCACAACGTTCTTCATCACAAAGTGGTAGACAGTAATACAGAAGTACAAGAAAGATTGTACAGACCCAAACAGTTTAAAAGTACAATGATTATAGGTATATATACCATAGCTCTTAGAGGTAAGTGTGTATAACTGTTTCACCTTACAGATAAAGAAATTAATGCTCAGATAAACTGACTTGTCCAAGATACCACAGAGCAAATAATGGCAGAGCTGGGAATTGGGCTCAGGTTTTCTGGCTCCCAGTCATGGGCTCTGTAGATTTTACCACCCAGCCTTCAGTTAAAAATATTTACATCTGAATATTATCTGATGTGTATTATCCCTGAGTAGTTATTATTATTTAAAAGGAATTAGGAGGAGGGTTCAAGATAGCAATGTAGAAAGATTATGAACTCACCTCTTCCCAGGAAGACAACAAATCTAAAGCTACATAAGCAAAAATAGCCTTTGGAAAAGACCTGAAGGATAGCAGAGCAGTGCCTCATTAATAAAGGACAGAAGGGCCACATCCAGACAGGTAGGAGAGGTGGAGATGAGGTCTTGCAAGAAATCCCACCCCAGGCATGATGACCCACAGCAGGGAAGGATGTCATAATATGGAAATTGTCCTTGAGGAGCAAAGTGTCTGTCCCCCACATCAGACATCCCATTCCTTGGGACCCTAAAGCGTCTGGCTCTAAAATCCAATGGGGCTTACTTCCAGAAGAACCACAGAGCCATAGGGAATGGAAAATCTCTTAAACGGCTTGTGCGCAGGCTCATTCAACCCAGGACCTAGTGGAAAAGCAACAGTGAAAGGCACCAAGACCTCCTTCAAAGGAGATTCATCTGCTAATCTCGAAGTGGCTGCTGGAGCAGGTACCAGTTGGGACTCTGTCCAAAGATGAAGGGGCTGACAGTCGCCATTGTTTTGAATCCTCCTTCTGCCTCATTGGTGCCAGCACTGACAGGCACCCTTTTCACAAGACTGTCAGGTCTGCTAGCTCCAGTGGAAGCACGCTGCTCCTGTGCAGCGCAGCCCTGGCTGCTCTGCCACAGCCAACAGGCATGTGCACCCTACACAGGGGATGGCCCTTAGGTGTCTGTCTGGTGGCCAAGGGAGATACATTTCTGTGCCTCAGAGGTCTGAAATAATCAGAGAGGCAGGGGCGCCTGGGTGGCTCAGTCGTTGAGCATCTGCCTTCGGCTCAGGGCATGATCCCAGAGTCTTGGGATTGAGCCCCACATCAGGCTCCCTGCTGGGACCCTGCTTCTTCTTCTCCCACTCCCCCTGCTTGTGTTCCACCTCTTGCCGGCTGTCTCTTTCTCTGTCAAATAAATAAATAAAATCTTTAAAAAAAATAAAAAAATAATCAGAGAGGCATTCCTTGGCAGGCTACCAGCCCCAGGGCACTGAGCAAACAGGAGACTGAAACACAACCCAGATCTTCATAAGAAAGAAAGCCTTTTTTATGGTCATGGAGCTTCAGCCTCAGGGGCAGGCTTCAGGTTTCCCACACATCCAGAGGCTATGGAGGTGATCCAAGGGGGACTTGGGCAGCGAGACACCATATTAGTGCCTTCTTTTGGCCTCTCCACAGCTCACTGAACCTCCAGGAAAGAAGCCTATACATATGTCTAAATCCAAGATTTTTGTAACTGTTGCCCAGGAGATACCTCCAAATCTTCTGGTCTGGAATTAAATAGGATTTACAACTATAGACCCTCAAGAGTATATATTTGCATACCTTAAAAGCTGCTGGCTAAGGATCTGGCTTACATACCCTGAAACTATGCATTGTTTGTAATCCCTCCTTTTGGAACATTAACAGATCTTGGGATATCCTTAACAACTGGGACTTACCAGGAACAAATCAAGCTTCTTATACAATCAGAAAGATCCAAGAAACAATCAAACACTAGGGCAAAGTTGAATGATAAAGTTCATCTCCTACACAATGGACATGACTTCAAGACTGGAAGAGGTACCTGTTTTGACTAATATAGAGAAAAGAAAAGAAACACAGTGTCAAGCGAAATGAGACAGCGGAATGTGTTCCAAACAAACAATCAAGACAAAACCTCAGAAAAATACCTTAATGAAGTGGAGATAAGTAATCTATCTGATAAAGAGTTCAAAGTAATGGTCTTAAAGATGCTCACAAATTCACTAAATATAGTGAGAACTTCAACAAGAAATAGAAAACTTAAGAAGGCAACAAACAGAAGTCACAGAGCTGAAGAATACAATAACTGAGCTGAAAAATATATTAGAGGTGTTCAACAGTATACTGGATAACACAGAAACATGAATCAGAACCTGGAAGACAGGACAGTGGAAATCAACCAATCAGAGTATCAAAAAGGAAAAAAGACTTTTATTTATTTTTTTTTTAAAGATTTTATTTATTTATTTGACAGAGATAGAGACAGCCAGAGAGAGAGGGAACACAAGCAGGCGGAGTGGGAGAGGAAGAAGCAGGCTCATAGCAGAAGAGCCTGATGTGGGGCTCGATCCCAGAACGCCGGGATCACGCCCTGAGCCGAAGGCAGACGCTTAACCGCTGTGCCACCCAGGCGCCCCAGGAAAAAAGACTTTTAAAAAGTGAAGATGGCTTAAGGGATATATTGTACAGCATCAAGTAAAATATCGTCCACCTTGCAGAATTCCAGAAGGAGAAGAGAAACAGGAAAAGAGGTAGAAAACTTATTTGAAGAAATAATACCAGAAAACTTTCCAAACTTGGGGAAGGAAAGAGACATCCAGCTCCAGCAAGCACAGAGAGTTCCAAATAAGATAAACCCCAGAAACATTCTAAATAAAACGTCAAAATAAAGAGAGAATATTAAAAGCAGCAAGAGAAAAACAACGTGTCACATAAGACTAATAGCTGAATTTTTCAGCAGAAAATTTGTAGGCCAGTAGAAAGTGGCATGATATATTCAAAATACTGGAAGGAAAAAAACCAAGAATACCCTACCTAATAAGTTTATCATTCAGAATTAAAGGAGAGTCAAAATGTTTTCCAGACAAGCAAGGACTAAAGATCATCACCACTAAACTGGACTTAGAAGAAATCCTAGAGGGACTTCTTTAAGTTGAAAAGAAAAGGTACTACCTAGTAACTAGAAAATATATGAAAGCAAAAATCTTATAGTTTAAGGCAAATATATAGTAAAGGTGGTAGATTAACCACTTATAAAGTTAATATGAAGATTAAAAGACAAATGTTAAATTAACTATAATAATTAGTTAAGGGATACACAAAATTAAAAGATATAAACTGTAATATCAAAAATAGAACATGTAGGGCAAAGGGAGTAAAAATTTAGAGTTTTTGGAATGCATCCAAACTTAAGATGCATCAACATTGGATGCTTTATGTGAAACACACAGGAACTACAAAGCAAAAATTACAGTAGATACACAAGAGACAATGAGAAAGAAATCTAAACATAACCCTAAAGAAAACCACCAAACCACAAGGAAAGAGAGCAAGAGAAGAAAAAAGGAACAGAGAGGAACTACAAAAACAGCCAGAAAGCAATCAACAAAATGGCAATGAGTACATACATATCAATAATTACTTTAAATGTGGGGCACCTGTGTGGCACAGCGGTTAAACGTCTGCCTTCGGCTCCAGGCGTGATCCCGGCGTTATGAGATCGAGCCCCACATCAGGCTCTTCCGCTGTGAGCCTGCTTCTTCCTCTCCCACTCCCCCTGCTTGTGTTCCCTCTCTCACTGGCTGTCTCTATCTCTGTCGAATAAATAAATAAAATCTTAAAAAAAAAAATTACTTTAAATGTAAATGGGCTAAATTATCCAATGAAAAGATAGTGACTGGATTAAAAAAAGAAAAAAGGAGAAAAAAGGCCCATCTATATGTTGCCTACAAGAGACTCACTTCACATATAAGGATACGCACAGATTCAAAGTGAAGGGATGAAAAAGATATCCCATGCAAATGGAAACAAAAAGAAAACTGGTGTAGCTATACTTCTATCAGATAAAACAGACTTTAAAACTAAACTACAATAAAAGACAAGAAAGGGAATTACATAATGATAAAAGGGTCAATCCAACAAGAAGATATAACATTTGTAAATACTTATGCATATAACATAGGAGCACCAACATTTTATATATATA